>NC_064863.1:24675548-24975548 GCF_024139225.1 Suncus etruscus
ACAAAAAAGAGCTTGAAAATTGTAATAAAAAATCTATCCTCTACTCGCATTTTACGTGGCTTTTTGTTATCTGAAATTGCAGGTAATAAATATAGATATAATATTTTTAAGAAAATCCAGTAATTCTAGAACCATTGTCATCTTTATTTGCAAATTATATGTTATCAACATTAAATACACAAACTCTGTCTCCAGTTTGCTGATACTATACTTTGGATATATTTAGTCTAGGTTTATTTTTTTTTCTATAGAATGCTACAGGGACAGTATTTTGAAAAATAATTTCTTAAACATCTACTATTTTGTATTTTTAAGTAAAAACAGATTTTATTTGGAGCTACTGAGAAAGGGGAAGGTGAGGATAAGAAAGAAAGTAGTAACACCTTTAAAAGAGAGAGCATGGGCTCCTTGAAAGGTGGAGAGAAACCTGGTACACTATCCAGCACGATATCGAGAATGTTCTCATCTCGAGGAATTATATTGAGAATGAGACATGTTCAGGCACCATATACCCAGATGACACATGTGCCACTTCTGCCATTTTATAGAGAGCAAATTCTTGTGTCATAAAAAGATTTAAGACCAGTCATTATTTTACTACAAAGTTTGTGTCCTTTTTCCATCAGAAAGTTTCAGAAATGTTTTATCAGAACAAATTTAATTTGGGACTTTTCTTCAAATCTTATTTTTCCCAATATAATTTGAAGACAATATATTAAGACTGTATTTTACTTAATAATTATAAATAAGTAATTAAAAACCTTTTAGTTAAATTTCAGTTCATATTTTTGGTAGAATCCTCATTTATTGTTTAGATTTTAGTATGTTGATACACAATAAGACAATAAAATATTACATTTTGACACAAAAATATGATGTTGTAGCTTCTTTAGGCATAAGTTTAAATATCTAAATTTTTAACCTAACCTTTTACTTGCACTTCATAAGCTCATATCTCTATTAAAAATTGGAATTAAAGTTTGGTTTGTTTGGAACAATTGTAACACTTCTAAAAAATTTTGTTTCTTCTCAAATTATAGCATAGTCAAAATAGGCACCAAATACATTTTATTAATAACCTTAAGATATTTTTAAATCTTATTTTAGCTTGAAAACTAGCAATAAAGTCCTATTTTCTGGATATAGTAAGCATAAAACACACTTATCAAAGGGTAGAATAGAATGCATTTAATATGATATTTTTCAGATTCAGTCATATAAATATAATATATATATATTTAGAAATATATAGAGAAAATTAAGATGTTTATTTTTCTTTTAAAAATATGAAACACTTCACGAATTTGCGTGTCATCCTTGAGCAGGGGCATTCTAATCTCTGTATTATTCCAATTTTATTATATGTGCTGCCATAATGAGCACAAATTAAGATAGTTTTTTTTCTGATTAAAACACAAAATTTTTTTCGTAATGGCTTACATATCTTTCACAGTAGTATTTTAGGTACATATTAACATTGAATCAGGGGAATACCCTTCACCAAATATGTCCTCCCCCCATCCCAGTTCCCTTTGAACAACCCATATACCTCACCATCACCCCCCCAGGCTGCTAGAGTAAGTGGACCCCTCTTTGTCTGGCTTACTATTAGTGATCATATATCTATTTGGTCCTGTAAAACCTCCCTTGTTTCCCCATCTATTTAAGAGGCAGAGCTAGATAAATTGAGTTATGTGGTTTTGTTTGAAGGGAAAAAAGCAATAGACTGGGGTACAAAATAAGAGAATAAAAGAAGTCAAATACGCTGAAAATGGGCGGAGTCCCTCTAGAGGCTTCCAACCTCAGTTTGAGAGAGGATGTGAAAAAGATAATTGAAACACCACAACAATACAGAAAGAATATCAAATTAAATAACCAGTGAGCACTACAGCAATAAAGACAAGCACCACACAATAGTCTCGGTTCTGAAATCAAATCATGCTTGAGTGCAAAAAGAAAGAGAAAGATAAGATAAAATAAAATAATATTGGAGACATCAACTTAAATCTCTACACCAAAAAAAAACGTCAAAAAATCAATCAATCGATAAATAAATATGTGTAAAAATGATTGTTTTGTAACTTTTTTTTTCCTTTTCTTTTTCCCCCTGCATAGGCACAGTAACTATTGGGGATATTATAGAGGAAATTCCCTTGGCTTAGGAGATATAGGGTTTCTCCACCCCTAAAGTATACTGTCATAGAATTAACTATAGACTCCTTGCATGATCATTTACTCTCCCCTTGTTGCTTTCGTGGTGTATGGAAGACTTCTGCTTCGTCATGGGTGGTAAAATCAGACCTCTGTATGTAGAGATCTTGGTGGCTGTGCAGCTCAAGGAATGGAGCTTTTGAAGTCTTTCTTTGTGGTTCTAGCAGTTATGTTTCTTCAGTGTTGTTTTAATCCATCTTCTGTAGTTGGTGGTCTTGTTTGTTATGTTGCTCCTAGGATGGAGCCTGGGATAAAGTCTTTCGTTAAGTTTCCTGAAGACTCGTTCAGTTGCGGTTGTCTCAGTCAGACCTCTGGAATTGGAGATCTTGTTTGTTGACCAAAAAAGATCTTGTTTTGTAGACCAAAAGTTAGGCTAGAGCTTTTTTGTTGCTGTTGTTGTTGATGTTGATGTGTAGTTGCAACAACCAGTCATCTGTATATAGCGATCTTGGCTTTTGCACAGATCAAAGGGTGACATGTTTTCTGATTTTGTCTTATCGATAGCTGATGAGGAAAGACAAATTGCTCTTAGATCAAGTTGTTCCCATTTCCTCATTGTCAGGTTATCAATTTAGAACTGGCACATATTGGTGTCAGAGCAGCATTGTAAATGCCCTGGAGGGGATTTAGTTCCTGGAGCTGTTGTGGAAAACTCTGTCATTTCTATGTATGGGATCCAGGAGTCAAGGTTGGATGGTCAGTGTCTAGATCCCTGGAGCCTAAGTTGTTTCCACATGACACACATTCAGGGTGGGAGATGTCCTTGTGTTGTAAACAAATATAAGTTCTTATCCCTAGTAGATAAGAGCTTGTTTTTATATGTACAATTTCTCCTTTGTTTAATATGTCTTTGCAGAAGGAAGTGGTGCTACATTATATTGCTGGTGGATTTGTGGGGTAGAGAGAAAAGAAAACAGACTCCCGACAAAAACTAAGAATATATATTCTCACACATATCTAAAGGAAAAAAGTTTCTTTAAAAAAAAAGAGTAAATAAAAGACGTAATTAAAGGGATAAAATGAAGCCGGAGAGATAGCATGGAGACCAGGCTTCTGTCCTTCCAGTAGAAGCAAGTTGGCTCACAACCTGGCATCCCTTATGGACTCCGTGCCCACCAGGGACGTTCTCCAAGCATAGAGCCAGGAGCACCCTCCAAGTGTCGCTAGGAGTGACCCAAAAGAAGTAAAACAAATCAAATCAAATAACAAAAACTAAAACAAAACAAAACAAAACAAACAAACAAAAGAAACTAACAAAAATAAAAATAAAATAAAAGAGAAAGTGATACAGGAGATCACTTTACATTTGGGGAGAAACAGGATAAGAGGTTTTGTTATATAGGTCTATACTTATGATGAAATCATAGGCTTCCCATTGTCTTTTGCGATTTCCTTGAGATGTGGAGTCCAGGAAGGGAGGTCTTGGGTAGAGTTCTTGCAGTGGGGGTCCTTTGGAGCTAGTTCCGGTATCAAGCCACAGACCACATTAGGGATAGGTGATTAGGAGGGCCACATTGCATGAGTCAGTCGGGGTGTTGGTTGTATTTTCTTGCTGGGAACGAGGTGAGAGCTTGAGTGGGTATCTCTTCACTTGGGTAGTGGGTAGTGGCTTGTTGGGGTAGGAGGTCTGCCTTGATGCCTTGTGCCGCCCCGGGAAAGCTCACAGACCAAATTAAGATAGTTTTTATTGAAAAAAAATTTAATTAAGTCATAGAATGTAAGAGTATCTATGTGTTCAAGAATGAAAATAACTTCTCCAACTTGAAAATATAAAGTTAGCAAGATATGTGTTTAAGGAAAATTGAAGCTTAGAGAGCAAGCCAAGAAATTCATTTTAAATACATTTGTAATTTCAAAAATACGCAATCTATTATACCCAGATTTTCTGTAATCCCAAATGTTTCTATGGTAGATTATCCTGGGAATTGTTTCTAAATTGCATTATGTCTAATAGTTGTGTATAAGGAAAATGATTTTTTTAGTGAGACACCCCTCCAGGAAAATGATTTTTATATATTGAATCATAAATAGAAAAAGTTATAGTTGTTCATAATTGAGCTTCACTTGTACCATGTTCAAACACACATTCCTTACTCTGTGAACATTTTACCACTAATGTCCCCAATTTTCGGCCCCCATTTGCATCCTATTTGACAGATATTTATTTCTGGTTTTCTTTTAGGAGTTGTGATTTTTCAATACTGTCATCACTGTCATCTATGGCTTCACCTCTTTGTGACTCATTTAATTGAACGTGATATTCTCCATGTCTACAGAATCTTCACAATGGAATACTCTGCAGCAAATAAAAAATAGTCATGAAATTTGCCTAAACATGGTAATGTTCTGTTATTTTCATTCTTTGTCCCCAATGACTTATTTCTATTGAAATTGGCAACTCAGAAAATGATATAAAATATATTTGAGAACTAGTTTTCAATTCCCAAGAGATATAGATTTGCTAACATTTATTTAATTTTCTTTTCATCAGAATAGGTAAAAAATTATCTGATAGCTCTTGATGGAAAACTAAAACTTATTCCAGTATAGGGATTTTTTTCATTTTTTGTAATATGTTTAATATTTTATCAAAAATTAAAAAAATTAGTTTTAACTTATTGTCCTTAAATGATACATGATCTAGAAACAAGGTCATAACACTGGCCAAACCAGTACACAAATAAATGACTCAAATCCTTTGAAGAGCCCTATAGTTTTTATTAGAATGAGTATTACGATGATCACCTTCAGAGAAATAGCCGATATAAACATTTAATATTAGAATTGTCTATTAAAAAGAAAAATATAAACGTGGTAATTATTCATGTTACTATTAGCTATACTAATTATTTCTTTATGATTGAATAATATGACAGTTAATAATGTGTATATATATATTTAAAAAATCATCATTGGTAGGATATATCCTAGAACAAATATAGACAACTCAACAACTGACCCCATACTACATATATTTTATACTTTATGTATATATATATAAAGTATAAAATATATATATACTTTATACACATATTTTAGCCCTAAATTTGCACATTTCCCTTAGATAACATTGTGGTCAAAAATTATAGTATTAAGTTTAAGGGAAAGAGAATTGACTTATTAAAAAAGGGAAGAATTAGTTTTTGATTCATTTCTACCAACTTTATTTCGAGGAATGGTAGAGATAAAATTTGCTAAATTGATAAATGTTCTATATTTAAAACTTAGCTGAATAACGTGAGATTGATACTGTGAGAAACTAGAAAAAGTAGTTTGAAAATAAAATTTTAAATCTTAAAATTTAGATCTTAATAAAACTTCAAAAATTTTTATGAATAATTCTATTTAAAAAAGTGAACACAGGGGCTGGAGAGATAACAAAGCAGTGGGGTATTTGCCTTGCAAGCAGCCGACCCAGGAGAAATGCTGGTTCAAATCCCGGCATCCCATATAGTACCCAATGCCTGCCAGGAGCAATTTCTCAGTGCAGAACCAAGAGTAACCCATGAGAGCTGCCAGGTGTGACCCCCCTCAAAAAAAAAAAGAAAAAACCCAAAAGTGTATACAAAAAGACTTGAAGTGAAGAGAGGAAATACTTTTCATTGGAACAAAGGTGTTTTCTTACTTTCCAACTTTCTTTGCTGTGAGTGGTGGTGAAGTCAATGATAGAATATAAAGATTCTAATTAATTTGTATTTTATTCTATAAAAGCTGTTTATATGCAATAAAATATAAAGCACCAAGCATACTTTCTAAAACTAATAATTATCTATTAAAATATTCCATTGGACCATAAATTTTCAATATCTAAAACTTTCAGGACTCCTGTATTTCACCTTTCTTATCTTTATTCATACAAACTCACTGAAGATAAACAAACTGAATGGAACACATTTAATTATTCTTGGGACTCTTTTGGTCTCTGGTAGACAATTAGATTCAATTATAGTGTGATTTCAGGAAAGGGAAACTGAAGCTTTATTCTCTGGATCAATATTGACATAATTGCATTTGAACAAAAAGTTGGCAATTTTAAAGTAGACAGTGATTGACTAGTCCTTATGTGACAGCAGATCTGAGAAAAGAGAACAGAGGAGTGACTTCAAACCTCTGAAGTCATTAGGTCATATTAAACTAAGACTTAGAAGCTTCAGTACTGCAAATTTCTGGCAGGTCCAATACGCAATGATTTTTCCTTACTCTTGACCTTGGTTTCTTTACTGTGTCTTATATTGCTAACAGCACTGACATAGTTCAAAGATTATTAAAAAAAAGAGACCTTTCGTTGCAATATTCAAAGGTTTAGAAACTTAAAAACTTATTAGAATTTTTACAGATAATGGACTATTATTAGAACTGGTACATGGTGTACCATATTAGAATTATATTTGACCTTAATTTTCTGAAAAGAGTAACATTTAGCAATAAATTTAAGAGGTGCTTGAAGCCAGAGTAGTTTGATACCAAAGCAAGAACAACTCTACTACTTGTTCTACAAAATCTCCAGAGTTTGATCCGTGTCATTAGTCTGATCATTATAACACATCATTTTAAATTTCATTTAAATTTCACTTCTTTATGTCAACCCCAAATCATAGAACCTCCTCTTCATAAATAAGTGACATCATAATTCTTGTTTCAGGGCCTACATTGGGGAAAATCCAACATAAAATAAAGGCTTATGATAAATATAACTGCAGAACAAATTTATTTAATGGCTAAAAAGATTCTTTTATGAAATATCCATAGTTTAGAAAGTGATTAAAAGAGGAGAGTCAATGAAAATTCAGGAGAGGTAGCTCTTGAACAAAATCTCTAGTTAATTAAGGGAATAACAATGGTTTTATAGTTCGATTGGGTGAGTAGGAAGAGTGTTGGAAGAGATGTCTTACTTTATTCAGGTTGCTATGACAAAAAGATCATAGGCTTGGTGATTTATAGTTTGTTTTTGTTTTGTTTTTTGTTTGTTTGTTTGTTTTGCTTTGTTTTTCGTCTGTTTTTTTGTGGTGCTTATCGATATAGCTGGAGTCCTCACTGGATAATTGACACTTGTTTTGGTACTGGTGGAGTGTTTCACCTTCTTTCTCTCCTTCATCTCCCAAATCGATGATGAGAGCCTCTAGAAGGATTCCACCCATTTTGGGAGTATTAGACTTTTACCCCAGTTTATTTATCTCCTCCTTTTCAGGCAAAACCACGCAATTTGAACTAGCTAGTCCTGCCTACAGTTAGAGGGGGAGATAAGGGAGGCATCAAGACCAAACAGGTGCAAGACTACTAAGTAGTGGGTTGGATACAGAGGGGACCACATATTCTAGCCGCCCTGGGGGTGAGGGAAGAGGAAATGGGAGGTAGGACAAAAACGGAGGGGTAGGGAGGGCAATTTGGGGATGGGAATCCCCCCTGATTTTATGTAAATATGTACCTAAAATGTTATTGTCAACAATATGTAAGACACTATGATCAAAATAAAAATTATATTAAAAATAACAGGGAGTATATCTTTCTTAATTATGGTTTATCTTTTGTGTAAAATACTCAGAATAGTCTTTGTCTCATAGCAGCTACTCAAATGTTTGTTGAATATTGAATGAGTGAATGAAATAGAATATTTGCCTTTTTTGCACAGATGAAACATATTTCTTTTTATAAATAAAATGTATTTTATCAAATTAAAAAAGAAAAAGAAAAAAAAGAAAGTGATATTTATTTCTCATAGTTCTTAAATTGAAAACTTCCAAATCATTTTTCCAACAGATTCAGAGTCCTGTGAGCTCATTTCCTGAATCATAGGCGATCATTCAGCTCACGATGAGTTCCTTTTCCCTCTTCCATTCAAGAAAGTTTGTTCTCTGGCATCTCGTTCATATCGGCACTGATCCCAGTAATAAGTTTGTCATTTTCTTGACTCATTTACCTTATAGCCTACATCACCATCAGATCAGCACTTCCTTTATTTTACTTCCCTCTTTCCCCATGAGAGTAATGATATCTAGTTATCATACTTTACTTTTAGAATCATGAGGCATCATTGCACAGATTTGGGTTTTGTATATTTAATGACATAAATATGGAGAATTAAATGTTATGTTTATGTTTTACTTTATGATTTTGTAATAACAATTGTTTTATTGTTACAGGAACATGCCTACAGAAGTGTTAATATTCATGTTTTTGAAGTGTAAAGTATATAGTGCATAGAAAGTATATATAATGTCATCTAATTGGCAAAGACTTCCATTCTTATACATCTCTTCCTTTTCATCACTATAGAAATCCCATCAACTTTCTCCTCTTTGACCAAAATAGAATAATAAATGACAAATTTTTATTATTTCTTTAATTTTTCACTTAAACTTTTTGACACCAGATACTCAGCTTTCTCCAGTTCAGCCAACTTTCTCAAATTATTTTTCTGGAGTAATGTATACATATGTATACATTTTAACAGCTACACTGGAATTTCCATAAAAAATGTGTGAAAATTTTACACATTAAGGAAGCAGAGAGTTAAAAATATGAATTGTAATGACTTAGACAATGTTTTTACTTATTCACTTATGTATTATGCATTTTATACAATAAAAAATTAAAATTACCCTAAAGCAACTTATTTTTATATATTTAAGAAACCTTTAGACTTATTGGTATATTATACCCCAGGAGAACCACTGAATCTTATATAATTTTTAAAATATTTATTTTAAAATATCATATACTGGAAATGCAGTTCAAAGTTAAAAATTTGAATGAGGTGATAGAGAATATTAAGAAAGATACTATACAAATAATAATAAAAATTAATATAACATTTTATTTACTTATTTTAGGCCACATCTGGTGAAATCAAGGGTTACTCCTGGCTATGTGCTCAGAAATATCTCCTGGCTTGGGGGACCATATGGGAAGCCTGGGTCAGCCACATAAAAGACAAACTACTGTGCTATCGTGCCAGCCCCAACATAACATTTTAAAGATTATTTCCTATGAAGGAAGACTGAAAGACTAAAGATGTAATTTTTATTTTTGCAGAGGACTTGAACTACATTGAGGATGTGACAATTAACCTGAGAACTAGAAAATTTATAGAAAAGGGTTATATAGGTTAACATTATTGATGCTATTTTAGTGCAAAAAAATGAGGCTTGGTGTAGTTCTTAAACACAATATAAAATTTAATATGAGATTGCTTGAAAAATGAGGTGATACCTAAGTGGTCATTCTTATTATTAATCATTATGATAAAGATGTTTACATGTCTGGATAAAATCACTGACTGAAATCACAAGTAGTGGTAAAGCTCTAATTGCCACTACATATCTAGAAATATGTAGTTCAACAACATGTTTCAAAATATACTGTAACATAACAAGGAAGCAGAGCAATCAGACAATATGGCACAATTTGAAACAAGAGGCTCTTGGATAGCAGGCATTGAAGCTTGGGGAAAAACATGACCATCCCAGTGAACAAGGCTATCTGAAATATTAGTGACAGCTAAGTTGGTGTGATGCACTTGAGAGGGATGATATTCTGGGTTGTATGGAACTTGACTTCAGCTACATAAAACAATTAGGTGGTATCACATATGAATATTCACTTATGACGTAGAGATTAACTTATAGCACATATTTTCCAGTAGGGTCTTACCCTCATATATTCAGATAAATTTCCAGTAATAAAGTTGAAGTCATAATAAAAAAAATAGACTTTTTGAACTATAATAATGCTCTTCAATGGGGCCAGAGAGATAGGGAGTTAAGGCATTTGACATGTATGCAGAAGGATGGTGTTTCAAATCCCGGCATCCCATATGGCCCCCTGAGCCTGCCAGGAGTGATTTCTGAGCTTAGAGCCAGAAGTAACCTCTGAGCGTTGCCAGGTGTGATCCAAAAGCCAAAAATAATAATAATAATAATAATAATAATAATAATAATAATGCTCTTCATTAACTTACACAATTTTTATTCATTGTTATAATGTGGATATTTTCAGCATTTGTTCAGTTAACTTTTCAATTTTATTTCCTTCCATTCCATTCCTTTACTTATGGTCCATTGTTTTGTAACAATCAACTTATTTTGATATTCCAATAGTTTTTTATTTTATCTGAGTGCCAGAAAATTGCATACACGCTTTTCTCTGGAAATACTTCCATCTTTTACTGACTTTGCATTTCATAACTGTATTAAACTTTTATATTTTGCTTATAGATTTTCTCTAAGCTGATTCTTTAGACTCCATGTCTGAAATATATTTCCATATTTTAGGTATCCACAGAAATCTATGTAGAGCTTTCAGAGAGTAATTTTACTAATCAGAAATCATTGTCGAAAACAAATCAGACCTACCTCAATTTGCTTAGGTTAAAATGGGTTCATGAAAGACATTTTACAATATGTCCAATGATTTTGACACTCCATTCTACACATACACACAAAATACTTTTCCCTTGACTAGAATGGATTCACTATAATGGAATGTCCCAGATGTGATGTTACATGATTAGGACACAATATATATATATATATATATATATATATATATATATATATATATATATATATATATATATATATATATATATATATTGCTCTGTGGAAGGCATCACATACATTGTTTTCAGGATTACTCTTGGGTATCTGTTTAGGTAGCATTTCTGGTGGGACTAAAGGAACATTTAGTTCTCACAATTGAACATGGTTCAGCCATATGCAAAGCAAGCATCATAGATTTCCACCTGTAAAGTTTAAGTATCTGTTAATTCAGAAATTATCTATAAGCAGTTAATATGTGCATGGAAAATATTTGGAATTATAAGATTTCTCTCTTTTTTTCTGAAATGTACTAAAAGAAGGGGGAAACAAACTTTACAAAGGAAGTAAAGCAAATAAATAATTGTGGAGAGTGAAAAAAATTTTGCTTCTCTATATTTCCTGTTCCTGGAAAAGTGTATATATGCAGTAATCCATAGGTATATAAAATGGCCTATGGTTTTCTGTACCAGTCTGCTTTTTAGTAATGCCTGTAACAAATTATTGAGTGATGTTTCTGTATAGCAACAAATTAAGGAATTAGAGAACTTCAGAGCAACGTGGAGATTTGATGTGAGAGAACCTAATGATTGGTTCAAAATTGGGAAGATTTGGAGCTGGAATGATAGCACAGCGGTAGGGCATTTGCCTTACACTCTGCAGACACAGAACGGATCCAGGTTCAATCCCAGCATCCTATATTGTCCCCCTATCCTGCCAGGAGCTATTTTTGGTACAGATCCAGGAGTAACCCCCGAAGCGCCTCCAGGTTGGCCCAAATACCAAAAAAGTAAATTTATGAATAAAATTTGGGAAGATCATACTCTGATATAAGAAAATTCAAAGACTTTGAGAGGTCACATATGTTTTCTGGAAATTGTAGTCTCAATAAAATATGTCATATGACAATGGCCAGATATCTAAGAAAAGGTACTTTCAAATGACTTCAACAAACATCTGACACAACTTGCCAGTGAGACTTTGAGGTTTCCTAGCAGAGAACCTAGATATTGTGAAGCATGTTAATAATTTAACATTTAAATCCCATGTTCACAGAGTCCAAGTGTTAATTAAGATAGTGCTGTATATATAGCTATTTTGATTTACAGTATTAAAGACTAAATTCTGACAGCAAAGAGGTATAAAATAAGGTATATGTATATATATATATATATATATATATATATATAGTAAGGTAAAAGGTAAGCTATAGGAACTATTAGAATAGAAAAATAAAAATTACATTCAAATATTCATGTACAAGTAGAAAAGACTCACATATGTAAAACAAGCACCTTGAACTTCCACTTATAACTTTCAGCTATGTATTAATTGAGAGATTATCTATAAGAACTTGATGTGTGCATATAGAAAATGAATAAAGAACAATCATTTGAGATATCAGATTATTGTGGACAAAGCATAGTTCTGTAGCATAAGATATAATATAAATAACATAATATAAAATATAGCATAAGTTAACAAAACAACATAATATGATATGATATAACATTGATATAATATACTATGATATGATACAATATGATATATGATATGATACAATATAATGTAATATAATATATAAACTGTGACTGCAGCTTATTTTCAAAGCCTTACCATTATTCTTTGCATTTTGCATGTGTTTATTAATGGTGAAGGTTTAAATTTTAGGTCCTTGAAAATATCTGTTGAGTAGTTTATACCACATGACTACTAATATTACATCTGCTGTTCACATTGTTTTCCTTACAAAGAAATGTTATTTGCTATGACTAAAAATTTGTCAATTATTTATTCTGTTGGAGTAACTGAAAGTTAAAGCTATATACTGTCTGAGAAAAGGAGTGACATCCCACTTGCCACAATATTAAAATGTATGTAAGAATATTTTCACATTAATGCAATAGTGTTTCCATGTAGTTTGGGATTAAGAAAGTAGAATTCCTGGCCTAAGAAATATATGGTTTGCAGAACAGAATGATGAGTTTCACCAGGCTTGTAGGCATACGGGTAAGTGAGGCTTAAAAAAAAAAAACTCTCCTATACATAGGTAAAAATGCAGCTCTCAATATCAAAACTATTTAACAATAATATAAGTAGAGATGCTCAATATTATATAGCAATGAGAAAATGTTTATATATTAAAATGTATTTAAATATTCAAAATAATTACCTACTAAATCTGGTCCATGAGTGATAAAAATTGAATATAATTGAATATATTCAACAACGTATTTTAAGAACTTTTAGTACTTAATTTAATACAGAATTATATAAGCAATAGGGTATGTAATGTATATTTTTGTTGACTATAAATGTTGTGAAGATTAAATAAATTAATAGTAATAAATGCTTTTGAAGATAGTGCAAAACATAGGGATCTGTTATTATCGTAAAACTACTATTATTTAAGCTAATGTTGCTATTAATAATAGTTAATGAACTCGTTTATAAGAGATAAAAGATTCATTTGTGTGTCTACTCACTGCTAATGATTAAAAGGCTATTTAGAATATCATCTAAATATATGCATCATTTCTATCTTGTGGTCCTTTAGACACATTAAAAACAACTAAATTTTGTATGTATAGTAGTAATATACACCACTCCTATTTTAAAGAAATAAGTGAGTAATCATACTTTAATAAGTGGTCATAAATATATTTGCACACATTTTCTGTGGCTCAAAGGGCTCATTACTCTTAAGATTACATCAAAATGCTATTTAAATATATGCTGGATTAGCACAGCAGGGATTTATTGTTTAATTCAAAAGTAAAACTATAACTAAAATATTATGTTAGAATAAATAGATCTACATTTAGGCCTTGACCTCATAATCTGGCGATAGAACTTTGATTAAAGTTTGAAAGTAGGAAGAATAATAATATGAGTCATGATTTGTAAATAACACTCCAATTTGAGGTATACAACAAACTGAAAAGGAATACAACAAGACAAAAAGCTAACCAGACAATGTGACAACATTTCTCAAAGTCAAGAGAGATCAATTTCTGATTAAAATATAAATAATTTTAGCTCCGAGTAGCAAGATTTAAACAGAATTAGAGCACTGGAATGATAATATTTGGTAGAAATAAGAAATTTTTGTTCACAAAAGAAATATATAATGTAATGTTGTCATGTTCTTTATCCATCAATATGTTCTTGTAGTCTCAATTGAGACTATAATGAATATAATATTTAATACAAATTCTTTCATGGTTATATTTAAATGTTAAATAGTATTATGATATGTTAAGTAGTATTATGATTAATTTCTAAGCATAATTCAACACTATATATTTTAACTACTGAAATGGGTGAACACACTAGAATACTATTCCATTATCAGAAAATATCAAGTATTGTTTTTGTGCCATCACTTTTGGAGGTAATTCTCTAGAATACATTCTATTTATTTATTATTTTATTTATTCTTAAACTTAATTTTTTCATAATTTATTTACTTAAACACCATGATAACAGAAATGTTTATAATTGAGTTTCAGTTATAGAATTTTCATCACCCTTCATCAATCAGATTTTTCTGCCACCAATATCCCCATTTAAGACAGGCATTTTGCCCTTCTCTCACTAGCATTGTCATGGTGTTGCCATTGAGTAAATCTCTAACAGTGCTCATGACATTTATATCTGTTATTCCAGGATTATTCCCATTACAGCCTTGTTGGCCCTGTTTATGCCGGATAAATTCATTTGTAAGCCATAGATTCTTATTACCAAAAGTACTTATTTCCTTTGCTTAATTAGAAATCATGTTCAAACATAATTAATAATTGTTTATAATGTAATGGTCATGACAAGTAAACATTTAATGTTTTTTGTGGTTTTTGGGTCACACCGGCAGTGCTCAGGGGTTATTCCTGGCTCCAGGCTCAGAAATTGTTCCTGGCAGGCACGGAGGACCATATGGGGCGCCGGGATTCCAACCGATGACCTCCTGCATGAAAGGCAAACGCCTTACCTCCATGCTATCTACCCAGCCCCACAAGTAAACATTTAAAACATAAAAATATAAATAAGAAAACATTTAAAAATTAGTAAAAACTGGATCCAGAGCGATGGAACAAGCTGTAAGGTGTCTCCTTGCTCGCACTAGTCTAGGACAGCCTGCGGATTAATCCCCTGGCATCCCATATGGTCCCCCAAGCCAGGAGCTATTTTTGAGTGCAAAGCCAGGAGTAAACTCTAAGGGTCACCGAGGTGTAGCCCAAAAACCTAAAATAAAAAATAGTAAAAACACTTAAAAAATTCTCTAGTTACCATAAAAATGCCATTCAAAATATCAGGCACTCAAACAATAAAAGTCTTTTTCTTTTTTCAATAAAAACCATATTGATTTATAGTCTCAACACCTGTCTCTTTTTGGGGGCTTTGCTTCAATAGTACTGAGGTTCCAAAGATTGAACTCTGACATTCTACATCCATATCATGTGCTTTGATCTTTAAAATATGCTTCCAGTCTAAATCAAGTAATTATTATAAAACAATTTTGATGGAGAGTCTAGAAGAGCAGAATACTGGGTTGTGAGAATACTTGGGAATCACTTCATGAACGTCAGTAAACTTTCAAGGGGCATATGATGTTTGGTAAAATTTCAAAGTCTACTTTCATTTCATAGACTAGTGGAACAGTGGACATCATAAAAATCAATTGTTCTAATTTACTTCCAAATAGATTCTGAGTATTTTAAGATTTAGGTATCTAATCTTCAATCTCACTTACTAAAAACTTCAGAAACTTCAGTACCAGTTTCATTGGACACTTTTCTCAATCTGCTATGAAAAATGCAGTCTTCTCTCTGTCAATAAATCTGATTACATTGTCAGCTTGTTATTGAAATCAATGAATATATTTAGAGTAAAGTAAATGATGATATGAAATTGTTAGTCAGCCTAAAAGAAATATTTTTCCTTTATATGCAAGTTGATGTTCAGGGTCTGAATTTAATTTTTCTGAAGAAATACAAAGGTCAAAGATTAGAGGATGGTAATTGCCTGAAATTATATAATATGCTAGATTCTTTTCTCTAAAAGTTTTCTCAGACACACATAGAGTGTGTTTTCATTTTCATTACATACAAAGCAAGATGATTTAAAAGGTCAGTCATTGGTTACTTGCTGTCCAGTATAACCAGATTGCCACCAGCTGAATGTGGACTATACCTTTCTGGTTCTAGTAAAGTTACATTCAAATTTCTTCCATCCGTTGTTAAAAATTTAAAAGTTTAGAAATTCAAGTCGATTTAATAATGAGTCATGAACCAGGAAGCATTCCAGGTAGCAAGTAGATGGCTGCATATACTGCTACTAAAAGGAAGTCTTGCTTTGACAGTTTGATAGTAAAACAAGGTTATTACAAAATATTACTTTAGGCAAAATCTAAAATAATTCTTGCTGTCATAAAGAAAAATGTTATCATGCAAATTTTATCACTGACAATTTTAGATTGATCATTTTAAGATTATACCCTGGGGACTTTGAAACTGCTTGTAGATTTCATATACAGTTTGTGTGCAAACCTTGGCATGAAGAATTCTGCTTTGAACTTGTTAACTTATTTATATTTTTTCTATTCAGAACATCTTCTATTCTTATTTCTATCTTTAGTCAGGTTTTTTCTTCTTTTCCTTATACTCTTCCTTTTCACTTCATTCTTTAAAAGTCTCATAGAATACTGGACTTTTACAATCTTTTAACGAAAGATTATGGACTCTTTGATGGTGGTTGTATGTAGATACTTTGCAAATTATTACTAAAAAGTTTACCACTATTGAACACATACCTTCTAAAATATTAAGTTAATATTATTTTTAAGTAGGGGCAGGAGCTGTGGCACAAGTGGTAAGCAGTAAGGTGTCTGCCTTGCCCATGCTAACCTAGGAGGGACTGCGGTTTGATCCCCAAGCATCCCATATGATCACCCAAGCCAAGAGTGATATCTGAGTGCATAGACATTAGTAACCCCTGAGCATCACCAGATGTGCCCCCCCATAAAAAGATTATTTTTAAGTTGTAACTGCATAGTCATAAAATGCGTGATTTAATTATCAAGGTAATTTATTACTTGTGATTCATAGTGTAAGCAAGTATAAATAAACCAATCACAAATCAAGTTATTTAATATTATGCATGCATATATATAATTTTATATGAATAGATATATACATATACTAAATACAGTCTTATGTTCTAAGTATTTGTGTGTACTCAAAATTTAAAGCTGAGGTTCTAATTTAAAATGTGTTGGTATTTGGAGTCAGGTCCCTAGGAGATTAAGATGGTGGGCTATGTGGCTAGGTTGATGGTCTTCATGAGAAGAAGATCACAAGTTATCTTTATCAGAACCATGTGGAAGAAAAAAGGACTCCATCTTATATCAGCCCAGGATATCTTGCCAACAACTATTTTAACCTCCTAGGCCCCAAAGAGTAAGAATTAATTGTTGTTTGGTTCAATCAGTAAATCAAAGATATTTTGTTTCACCATTTTAAATTAATTAATGTGCATGTTAAAAACAAATTTATCTCTCTTAACTAGACTATCATCTAGCTCTAATACTTTTTTCTTTGTGGTAACAGAATATATTGAATAAAAAATAAAATATATTGAATAAAACAATAAAAATTTCAAAACAGTTGATCACTCCTGGCTTTGTTAATTTATTATGCTATATTTTTCATTCTCATTATGCTCTTTTTGTAGTGACCTATGATTCAATATAAAACTTATTATATTCTTTGTCAAACAACCCATTATTCATATTCAGGCAAATCATAAAAGTTAGATCCTATGAAATCTATAAAAATGTGCAAACTTCTTTACTCTTGACACCCAAGCTGAAATGTCTGTCTTTCTACCCTTGGTCTATCTTCTTCGTCCCTCTGATGCTTTTGAAGCTACTTATGAAATTTCAGACAACCTCTGTACCCTTGTTAGGAAAGGAACCCTAGGACATTCATTTGCATTGGCCTGAAACACCATACATTTAGAGGTCAAAATAAGAAAAGAGAATAATAGGTCACTTCACTTCCTAGATCTCCCTGCAGCCATTTCTTTTTCACTGTGATCATCCTGTACAAAGGATTATGTGATGTTGCCTTATCCTCTCCTCACAAATAAAAATGGAAATTAAGATGTTTCTGCTTTTTGATTTCTAAAGCAGAAGGCTGTTCTTTCATCACAACTGTGACCCCTACAAGACTAGATCCTGCGAAGCGCCACTGTATTTAACAGGTTCTCTTTATCATCCCCTTAGCTTCATATATTATCATTCCAACTCCAAAATATATTTGTAATAGAAGGCTATATTTCCTTATTCTTTACAATTTCACTAGTTTTTTTTTCATTTTAGAGATAATTTTTATTTCAGGTATTTAATGTTTATTAATAAAATGCCAAATATCAAAATCACAAGCCCTTTTGTTCAAAAGGTACTTTTTGTGATGGTAAAAAACTCAGTTTCAATATCTTTCTTCTTTGCAATTATAAAACTAAAAAAATAGAATAAAATAGTTTCTTTACATATTAAATAATTTAGCACTAAGAGTAAAGCATATAGTACAGTGTACTCTGACAGAAAGTAAAATCTTTGAAGAGACTATAAGGAAACAGGTGCAAAACAAATTTCCCAAAACATTCGCTATAATCATATCTCATTTTATAGGGAAAGAGCAGCAGTATATTATACAGTGACATACCCAAGAAAATATTTTAGTTTTTTTCTTCTCTAAAAGAAGTCTAATTCATTTTATTACCATGAAATCAACTATAGTATGAAAGAGCTGAATTTTGGAGGTCATTTAATATGCAACAAACCAAAAAAAATTTTTTTTCAAGGAACTGGGAAACAATATAGTCAGAACAGAGGATTAAGCTCAGATGCCACAGAGGAGATAACTTGAGTGATACCAGATTTGGTCTAATAATATACTATATAATTTAACATTAAATCAGTTCATTAAAACAATACATATCCAAAGGAGAATTTTCAGTAGGCTTAAATGATGTCCTAGACATAAAGGTTTAGCCACACAGGCTCCTAGATTGTGTTAGGTTGAACTACCCTGCTCTTATATTTACACCTATTTTTGGGGAAGAATACCTTAGTTTTATGGTCTATTATATCTGTAACCAAATTTTCTTTCAGATTTTGATGTAAAATAGAGCTTTGCAAATTTGTGAAATTATTTTATAAACATTAAAGCAGCTGATTATCTTTTATCTTTTCTATTAGTTTATTTGGAAGCCAAAGTAAATAATTGTATATTTATTTATTTCTATTTATTGTTTGTACTTTTGGTCACTACCTGGAGGTCCTCGTTGCTCTGTGTCAGAGTTATTCCTGACAGGGCTTTGGCAACCAGGTGTTGTTCTGGGGATTGAATCCAGGTCAAAGCTGTCTTAAAATTGTGATTTACCCTCTATGTTATCTTTTTATATCTGCATTATTACTTATTTTTAGTAAATATTAATACTTTCAATGGTATTTATAGTGAAATAAATTCAAAATTAATTCATCTTGCTAAAATAATCTCAAAATAAAAGATATCTGTGTTCTCAGAGTTCGCTTCTATATCAGAAATAAATGATATGTTTCTAAAATAATCCTTCTCACAACATAGTCAATGTTTTAGATTTTAACTAGAGCTGCTTAGAAATATATGTTAAAATGAAACATTATTGTTAGAGTAGATGATATGTAAATTAAATAAATATAAACTTTGTACAAAGAGGTTTTCTGCACTTAAAATACTTTAAGTTATTAAAAAACAAGCTCAGATACCTTATTTCTATAACACAAAACTATGCAAAATAAAGCAAAGTTATGATTAAAATAAATTTTGGGGGGTCAGGGAGATCAAAAGACAAGAGTACATATTTTTAATATGAGAGCCTAGAGTTCTTGTCCTAATACCACAATGTTTCCTGAAAATTCTAGGAATGACCTCTGAGAATTAAAATTAGTCCCATGGGGCCGGTGCGCTATAGCCTAGGATGGACCGTATTTCAATCCCAGGGTGTCCCATATGGTCCCCCAAGCCAGAAGCAATTTCGAGCTCATAGCCAAGAGTAACCTCTGAATGTCACCAGGTGTGGCCAAATAACCAAAATAATAATAATAATAATAATAATAATAATAATAATAATAATAATAATAAAAGTAGTCCCTGAGTTTTACTAGTTGTGTCCTCAAAACAAGCAAACAACAAACAAAACCAAAATTAATTATTTCTCACTTCACATTAGACTGTTATCAAGTATATATTTGTGATATTTTAATTTTTCTTTAGAAAATTAAAAATGTAAGAATAGCAGGAGAAAAAACTGGAGAGATGGTACAGTGAGTAAGGTGTTCCTCTTGCATGATCCAAGTCAGATTTAATCCCCAGTAATCCATATGGTTCCAGAGCACCTTCTCTTACAATGTCTGACTTCAGTTTACTCAATGAATCCCCCAAAATAATTGTTTCATTACAAATTTTATGTTTATTTGATTTATGCTATTTACATTTGATACACACTAGCACTTTACTCAGGATTTACTTAGTGTTCTGTGCTGAAGGAATATTCCACTGAGATTCAGGGGATCAAATGAGGTAACGGGAAAAGAACTTGGTCAGCGCAGACAAGCAGCTTACACACTGTCCTATATCAATTGCTTCCCACTATTTGGACTTCCAAAACTAAAAATACTTGCAAATTTTTATCATAATAAAGTATTGTTTGGAGGTGGAACAATTACACAGATGGTAGAGCAACTGCCTTGTATGAGGCTAACCTGGGTTCAATCTCCAGCATCCCATATGGTTGTCAGGCACCACCAGAAATGACTCAAGTGGATAGCAGAAGTAACTGCTAAGCACCATTGGGTATAGTCCAAAATCATACAAATATTTACCATTTTACTGCAATAAGGGCAAATTTATATGATTTCTAGAATGAATAATTGATGTATTCTAAACTACACATCTATTACACATATATATTATCCTATACACTCATTTACCCATTTTAAACAAATGATTATTGAGCACAAGATATAGTATAAAAGGTGAGGTGTTTGTCTGGCATGTTCAATCCCAGACACTGGGTTTCACTACTGAAGTGAAGAGCCAGGAATATTCTCTGACTATCACTAGATATAGTAGATGAGCCATTAAACAAATAAATGTATGAGAGGAACTGATTTAGCATTGCTTCATATTTTCTATTACACTAAATTTTAGAATAACATAATTACAAAGAGTGTAAGTTTTAGTTTAGTTTTAATTTTCTTCAAACTAACTGTATCAGAATAAAATAAAATCATTGTTCTATAAAAGGTTTTGTGTAAATACTATATATTTTAGATTAAATACGTAAGCCTTAATTTATAGTAACAATTAGTATATTATAAAGTAAAGCATAAGTAACCTTAATAGTTGTATTTTGATATATAGGTGATATGATATAAAACTGTTAAGTATCAATTGTTACATAATAAATATTCTGAAATTATTGAGTTAAACTACATATAATGCCTATATTATATTTCTATAAATAAGTAATGCAGCATGTATAAACTAGGCCCTATTCCATAGATTTCTATATGGCTGCCATCAAGATTGTTGATCAGAGCTATAAGGATCTAAAAGATGCTATTTTGAGAAATACTTCAAAGGTTATTCAAGTGATTTATGCCACAATTCAATTTCTACTTTACTTTTGAAAATAAAACTCAGATACCTTTTTATTATTTTGGCAAGAGGTACTCTATGTTTCTTCTTGTAAGTCAGTCCATAGTATGACACTGCGCTTATAAATTTGATCAGGAAACTTACCAAGAAATTTAACTGATCAAGGAACATGTTGTTTAAATTGTATAAAGGACTAATCTATTCTATCGAATTTTATAAAAGTAATTCATTAGATGTATCTAATGCTCATAGTAACAGAAATTAAGATATATATTTTAGGAAAAAGAAGTAGTTGGAAAACATCAAGAACTTGGGGTAATAAATATGGGTGAAATGATAAATAAAAATTCTGACAGCAAAAAATTCAAATTTTTATAAATAAGAGGTTAGGATCTTTATATAAAATGTGGAAAAATTTCACAGTTGAAAATATTAGAAAACTTAATTTTGGAGGACAGCCATTATTTTACACTAATTTGTTCAAATGCAGCAAATATACATATTAGTAATATATACATATTTTTATATGTATATATGATAATTGTATCACAATTAGTGAAAATACACAATAATAAATTGGTGATTATTTAAAAACTGATACCTAATTAGTATTATATATAATCTATTAAGAATGTTAGTTGAAAAGAAGAAAAATAATATAAATTATTTAATACTATAGTAAGTATTCATAATGTTTTATATTAAAAACTATTTATTAAATTCAATGTTTTTAGTAGTGCCTTCCATATAAATATGGAAGTCAAACCAAGTCAAAAAGTAAAGTGACTATTCAGGGAATGTTATTTTATCCTTACCCAACTAATGTTAGATGGCTTCTAACAAAATGAAGAAAGATATGGAACATTATTCTTCTTATGCTGAAAGATTCATTAATGTTCAAATACCTTAGATGATAATGGAACTATCCATGCGCATTATTGGAAAAATGTAGCCCTGGAGAGTAAAACAAATGTAAAGTAGGGAATAATGTGTCTCAGGAGGAAATGTATGACCTATTCACTAAGTTAACTTTGTATTGTCTTTTCTTCTATGATTGGTTAAGAAAACCTTATAAAAATGGTCATTAATATTTTAAAGAAGTGAAAGAAAAAAACCATTACTCTGCATTTATAAAGGAAACTATGCAGCTACTGAAGACTTCAAATTCAAGAGTCATTTTACATTGTCATTTTATATAGTATGCATTATTTAAACTTGAAATATACTTTAATAGTGAGCTATTTAATGAGCTCACTTATTCACGTTGTGGTAAATAGAAAAGATAATATTGTATATTTATATGTAAAAAATGCACATCAAAAATCTGACTATAATATATATATCTAAATGTTCATAGCTTGTATATCGAACATTCTAATTGATATTAACTTCACTGTTATGCTTCAGTAATACTTTAATTTCTCACTCAAAATTTAAGTTAAGAATGAAATCTTACTATACACTGTCAGTCCTTATAATGCTAGTAAAATTCCAAGGTATTGTCTTATAAAAAATAAAAACACAACAACATAGCTTTAGTGCAAATTTGTTATTGCCTTTTTTATAGCAAATTACATATATTATCTTTTAGCAAATAAGGAAAACAAAGAGTGATGCTGTCATGAACAGGTAAACATGGTTTAAAACAAAGGATGACTTGTCTATAACATATTATCCATTTAACATCCTCAGTAATTTCTATATAAAAATAAAAGTGATACTTATAGCAGGATTTCCTGGCAAAAAAAAAGGAGAGCCAACACAAAATTGATAATACTGAATAGTAATTGAGAAGACAGGTCATGAAATATTATATTTTACAGTATTACAAAGAAAGTTAAAACTTGGATATGATTAAGTATAGAAATACAGTATGTTGTCTATTAAAAATTTAGATAATGAACTGATGATGTTTAAATAATTCTTCAAAATTGTTCTTAATCTATGGATTATTCAATAAAGGAAGAACAATAAAGCAGTTCATATTTGATCAACATAGATGCCATATTTTCTCTTAAGGTTCAATTATTTTAGTATATTGCAGGGGGAAGTAGTTAATCCTATTTAAGAACTGGTATATTCAGTGTACTAATTTACAAGAAAATATTGGTAAGGCCTATGATTCTAGAACTATTAACATTGTGTTTCTAGATGAGGCTGTTCAGGTATGAGTAATATGACTTTAGAAATCGTCGAAACAATTTCTGAGATGTTCACATCTCTAAAATGCTAAGGTAGGTGCTGGAAGTTTCAGCCAAGACTTTTATATTTGATCTCATTCCAAGCTCCCTCAAGGATCAAAGACTGAATTATGGCCTGAGCTCTGCACATAGTTGTTAAAATTTTAATTGGAGAAATAATAGATAAGTACCTGAAATTAACCACTGTTCATGTGGGAGAAATTTACCTTATTTTCAGGCCCTCATAGTGCTAAGAATGTTTGACACAGGGCATCTCTTTATTCTTAAATCCATGTTATAGTGACTTCTGAACAAAACCTAGAGAAAAAATATTTCAAACTGTTTTAAAATAGTTTTATCAAAAATAGAAAAAGACAAGCAGCATTAACTTTTTAAGTTGGAATTCACTGTGAGAACAGATCTGAGAATCAGAGATATATTTATCCTAAAATTATTTTATTTTTTCAAACAGGTAAATCAAGAGAGTAAGAACATTCAAATATTTGTTATATATTTAAAATATCTTATATGAAGAATACCTGAAATATTGTCCATAAATGAGATATATATGAGATATCTATAGATGTTAATATTATACAGTTATTTCTGTTGGCAATAATTACCCTCTGAAGCTTAAATTATACACATATCTAGAAATATATTCAAAGAGAAGACTTAAATATATTCAAAAGAAGTTTAAAAATAAAGTCAGGAAAAAAAGCAGGTGACCTGATAATTAGCCATTTCTTAGGAGTGCAGAATTAATGCTTGTGTTTGTCATTTTATAAAATATCACTTATTCCTCACATTTATTAAGCTTTGTATTTGTTAAGTCATTTCTTTATATATAAATCTGCGATGTAATATTTTATTCAGATGTTTTGAAAAATCTGTGATCCAAGTCTGACTAAATAATAAATGTTTTCTAAAAATTATCAAGGAAAAGTATAAGGTATGTTTATGCTATATGACTTGTAATAAGTTAGGACTTGTTCAATTGAATCATTATTTAAGTATCATGTATTTCCTGACACTTTATTCCTTCTTTATTGAAATTGCATTAAGGGACAGAACAATAGCACAGAGGGTAGAGTGTTGGCATTGCAAGTGACTGGCCCAGGTTCAATCCCTTGCATATCATATGGTCACCAAGGCTGCCAGAACTGTTTATTGAGCATAGGGCCAGGAATAAATATTGAGCCACCGGGTCTCGCCTCATAACCACTATTTTTCATTTTGAATTTCATATTTTAACACTTTATATTTATTTTATTGATTTATTTATTTGGCTTTTTTGGCCACATCTGGTGACGTTCAGGGGTTATTCCTATCTATACACTCATAAATCATTCTGTCTTGGGGGATAAAACTATGGTCTGTCCTGAGTCAGTCCATGCAAGGCAAATGCCCTCCTACTTGCGCCACTGCTCAAGACTTCAAAAGATGTAGAAAATTATATAACCAATAATTGTTATGTACAGAGGTTGTGTTTACTTTCTTTCTCTCTAGCTGTCTCTCCCTTCTCTCTCTTTTCCCTAACTACAACCTATCTAATTTTCTCTAAAAAATTATTTTTTTTTAAAAAGTCAGTGTTGAGTTTATTAAGAGCATGGAAAGTTTGAGTTTAATAGGTAGTTTCAGAAGGATCACCTAAGATATTTTAATTTGTTTGATTTCATTTTTGGCAACACTCAATAGTAAGTATGGCTTTTTACTTTCCGTGGGTCTGCATAAGGGATCACTCCCAATGGACTCATGAGAATATATGGAATTTTGGGGATGGAACTTGTGTTGGCTGCATGCAAGGCAACAGCCCTACCAACTGAATTATCTCTATTTCCCATATATTTATATTATCAAAAGTATTAAGAATCTTGAAACTTAAATGATTTCTATAAAGGACTTTCAGAAAGGAATCAAAAATATTTTATTTTTTGAATTAACTGTAAAATAACAATAAGTTAATAATTTTATGTAATTCTAATTATGAGGAAATTGTCTTTAGTAATTATTATAATTTTAATATTTAAAGTCAGTCAGGGAACAAACTCATCTTAAGCATGAAAGGAATGCATTTTATCACTGACTCATGTACTAAGTGCTCTTCCATAACTATTTTAATGGAGTTTTGTATTTGTATTTATTTTGATGCTTCTGTTTACATTCTTTTTATTTGGCCAAATATCTGTTAATAACAAATTAATATTCAAAAATATGCATATATTTTGTGATCAGAGTGATATTAAATGATATCAGGGCACTCATCTGTTCTATAACATGCCACTGAATTTGTAATGATGATGAAATATAATTCCTACAGTGATAGTTGGTCAAATGAAAATGAAAATAATTTAGTTTTAAAAGATAATGTCTATAAGGATGATCCATGTTACATTTGTTTTTTTTTTCCTATTTTTTTTGGACCACATCTGTTGATGTTCAATGGTTACTGTTGGGTATGTGCTCAGAAATCACTCCTGACTTGAGGAAACATATGGGACACCTGGATATTGAACTACAGTTTGTCCTAGGTCAGAGGCTTGCAAAGCAAACTTAGTTCTACACCTGTAAATAGCGAAAGTATATATTAATAAAATAAATAAACTTTATAAACATATTTAAAACATAATTAAATATATTGCAAATATAGTACAAGAGGTTGGGCAATTTGTGCATGGCAAACTCAGATTCAATCCCCAACACATTATATAGTTTCCTGAGCAATCTATGAGCGATTCCAAAGTGGAGAACTTAAAAAACATTCAGATATAAAGTGCTAACTTGAAAATACCATCTAAAAAATGTAATGGCTTAATCTGGAAGGCCATTAAAGGATTTCTTCATGAAATAGTCTGCTCAAGTAAAGTAAATGAATTGGCAATTAAATTATAAATGAAGAGGAAATTCTTGGAAAGTGGGCTATCACAGCCAAGAGACATATAATAATGGAATAGAAGTTTCAGAAACTAAAAGTACTTTATAAATAAATACAAATAAAACTAGGCAATATATTGACCTAATTTGTGTGGCAACTCATCTAACTTATAAAATTAGACATTATAAGTCAAATTTAATATATGAATGAGAAATTCAAACACTATTTAAGAAGATATTTTGGAAATATATTTTCTTTTTTTTGGGGGGGGTCACACCTGGCAGCGCTCAGGGGTTCCTCCTGGCTCTATGCTCAGAAGTCACTCCTGGCAAGCTTGGGGGATCATATGGGATGCTGGGATTTGAACCAATGACCCTCTACATAAAAGGCAAATGCCCTACCTCCATGGTATCTCTCCAGGCCCTGGAAATTTACTTTCTAAATTTCATAGGTTTCTGGGTAAATTCAAAAACGTACAAAACATTGTCATCAACTTTTCTTATAAAGTACATAAGGAATTTTATAAATAAGTATAATTAAAAAAGAGAGACAAAATATGGTGCAAAGCATTGACTTACAAAGGAATCCCAGGTTTGAACCCCAATACCAAAATATATCATGAGCACCCCACCTGGAGTGAACCTTGTATATGCAATGAGGAGTTGTAACTGGAAACTGCTGATTATTTGCTATGGTGTACCCCTCAAATAATGATTATGATAATAATTACAAAAATAGATACATTATGATATATTTTCCAGTTTAACCTGTGCCCACAGTTGAAAATTAATAGTTATTTGGTAAAACAATTTTGGATCCTTGATTTACATGTGGAATTCATTCACAATTTAACTAGACATTTACAGTTTAATTATTTTGGTCAATAGATAAAAACATTTAATGAATAAAATTAAAATATAACTAATAACAGGTATTCTAAAATGAGGAAATTAACTTACTGAACTTAGAACTCATGTGATTATTAATTATATCTAAAATATTTCTGAATCAAATATATTTAAGAAGGTAACTGATTAGAACAAATTTCAAACACTATCTGAAACTTTTTACATGTATTTCTAGAGCATATTTATTATACAGAAGCTGGTTTGCCATAAAATGCCAGAACCATGCATATGGTAAGGAACAGAAAGACCCTCCATCAACATAAAAAGCCAAACTAGATTCAAAAAAATAATAACTCAAATAAAAATTAATTTTCCTGGAGATTATAATAAGTAGAATTGAGAACTTTTATCATTTTTGAATATGTTTGAATAGTTTGTAACTTTGCAATGTTGGCAAAAATGTAGGCAATATTCATAAATATTAGTAGAATATAGAATAAATATAATCAGTTTAAAAGTAGTTAGGTTAATATTTTTAAAGCTTTTAATGGACAAGAATTAAATAAATGACAGATACCACTGTAGATATGAAGCATGAATACATAATGTTGAAGTAAGGAAGGAGCCAATTCAACTTAGAGGACTCATCAGAATATCAAAAACTAAGCCAGCATAAATATACCTGAATCAGAGAAAATGAAACTTAAGAAAAACTAATCACAGCTGCCAAAGAAAAAGGCTTCTCAATTAAGTTAACCTCTTAAGGAATAACTAATGAGCTACTTTTCTTGATTTTAAATTACATATCTTTTCCATAAAACCATATCTCCCTTAGTTCCTATTCATAAAGCTTTTCTAATCATACTTGGTTTCAAAGTGCACTTAAAAATTAATGTTTGCTTAACTAAATTCCTAAAAAATTAATATACTTCAGCTTTTCTTTTAAGATTGATAGCTCATGATCAATATAAAATAGAACTGTTAGTAACAAAGAGGATCTTCTATGATCATTAAAAAAAACTCTACTATAAGAGAAGATACAAACTAATGGAACAAACTATGACCCATGTTGTTAAATATTGTATTATATTTTGCCTCTCTACCATTATTTTCCTTTTTAAATAGTTTTTACTTAAACACGATGGTTACAAGGTAGTTCGTATTACAAGTTTTCTTTTTTCACAGACTCACGATTGAGTTACAGTCTTACAATAGATAACAAATTTCACCAGTGCGTATTTATTGCTACCAATGAAAAAGTTTCCTTCTTACCCTCCTTTATGCCCTTTTATCTCCCACCCACCCTCTCCTACCTCCCTGGAGGCCAGGTGTTTTACCTCTCTCTCTCTCTGTCTCTCTCTCTCTGTCTGTCTCTCACTCTCTCTGTTTCTCTCTCACTCCTCTCTCTCTCCTCTCTCTCCTCTCTCTCACTCTCTTACTCTCTCATTCACTCTCTTTACTCTCTTCTCTTTCCACATTTTTGTTAGCTTTTTTTGACATTGTGGCTTGTATTAATGCATATGAGGGGTTCCATGAATGTCCTTTTATATTAGACATTCTCAAACTGCACTCTCTACTCGTTGTGGCAAGCTAACTACCATAGATTAGTCCTTCTGCTTTTCATTTCTATTGTCTCTGGATATCATCTCCAAACTGTTTATTATTTTCCTAATATCCCAGCAATGAGTGAGATCATTTTATATTTATTCCTCCCCCTCTGACTCATTTTGCTCATAATAGTCTCCAAGCCATCTATGTATAAGCAAAATTCACGACTTCATTTTTTTCTAATGGCTTCATAGAATTACACAGTGTAAAAATACCAAAGTTTCTATAGCACTCCTCTGTTGTTAGGTAGCTGTGTTGCTTCCAGATTCTAGCTACGGTAAATAGTGCTATAATGAACATAGTAATATTCATAGAGAATATTTGTATTGTGTTTTCATGTTCCAAAGACATATAACAAGAATTGGTATAGCTAGATCATCATTAAGCTCAATTTTCAATTTTTTAAGGAATATTCATATTGTTTTTTATAAGGGTGAGACCAGATGGCATTCTCACCAGCAGTGAATGAGTGTTTCTTTCTCCCATATACATGACAATACTTGTTCTTGGTCTTTGTGATGTGTACCAGTCTCTATGGCATGAAATGACACATCATTGTTTAGATTTGCATCTCCTTGATATTAGTGATCAATTTTTGTGATTCATTGTGATTCAGTAATGGTCATGTGGATCATTTTTTCATATGTCTTTTGCCATCTATATTTCTTCTTTGAGGAAAGTCTGTTTCTTTCTTCTCCCAATTTTTTCATGGGGTTAGTTTTTCTTTTCTTGTTAAGTTCTGTCAGTATCTTACATACCTTAGACCATTATAAAATCCTAAAGATTCTACCAAAAAGCTTCTAAGAACAATAGATTTATATAGTAAAGTGACAGGCTTCAAAATTTGCACACAAATTTTAATGATATTCATATACACAAGTAATTAAAGGGAAGAAAGATACATTAAAAAACAATTCTATTCACAAGTGTGCCTCAGAAAATCAAGTACCTTGGAGTCAACTAACTGAAGAGGTGAAAGACCTATACAAAAAAACTATAAAACTCTGCTTCAAGAAATAGCAGAAGACACAAAGAAATGGTAACATATACTCTAATCAATTTGGGAGGATTGACATTAAAATGGCAATAAGTCTCAAAACATTGTACAGTACTAATGGGATTTTTCTAAGGATATCCATAATATTTTCAAAGTAGTGGATCAAACATTTCTGAAAAATATTTGGAACAATAAATGCCCACAGATAGCTAAAGCAATCATTAGGAGAAAGAATATAAGTTTCACCATTTTCCCCAAATTCATATTGTATTATAAGTAACAGTAAATACAACAGCATGGCTTTGTAATATAGACCTCAGATCTATGAAATAGACTTGAGTATTCTGAGATTGCATACTCCTGGTAAACAATCAGTCTCTGATTAAGGGGCAACAAATACAATATGAAGCAAGAAATGCCTGTTCAACCAGTGGTGTTGGGAAACTGTTTAATTACATGCAAAAAGGTCAACTAAGACTTCTCTTTAACACCATGCACAAAGATCAAATAAAAACGGATTAAATATCTTGATATCTGATCTGAAACTATAAGGTACATAGAGGCAAACAAAGGCAAAACACTCAATGACATTGAGACTAAAGAAATCTTCAAGGAGGAAACACCACTGTCCAAGTAATTGAAAGCAGAGATAAACAAATGAGACTACATTCCATGGAGAAGCTTCTGGACTTCAAAGGAAACAGTAACTATGATACAGAGACTACCTATGTAATGGGAGAAACTATTAACCCAAAACCCATCTGATAAAGGTCTACCATTATTTTTAATGTCCCCTTTACCTAGCCAAACATATAGCAAATATAAGATTCATTTTCAAGAAAATATTAAGCCATTAATCCCTGTTTGAGACTATGGTAGCTATACCTGAGTGGAATTTATTAAAATAGCATAAGGTCTTGAAGAAAATAGTGCATCTTTGAATGCAAACTTGAAAAAAATTGCTATGAAAGGGAGAATTATAAGAAAGACAATGGCAGACATATAAAAGGGCTAAAGAAATATAAAGAACAACTGTCTTTAGTATAAACCTAACATTAAGGAAGTTTATTCTCAGTTAATTTGCATTTTCAGAGCATGACTCTTAATTTGTTAAGGTTTGTATATTAGATAGAATATATATAAAAGAACCAATCCAATAAGGGCTTTTAAATGTACATTTTGCACCCACACCTCCCATAAATTCCCCCTTGTTCTCTCTTTCATTAGTTCACTCACTCTATCATCAATCAATCTATTATCTATCCGTTTTTCTGTCTCTCATCTATTTATTATCTAGCTATTTAATCTATCTACATCTATGTTTTGTTTTGGTCACACCTAGTGGTTCTGGCTCTGTTTTCAGGAACTACTCCGGCAGGTTCAGGGGACTCTATTGGATGCTGAGTATCAATCCCAGGTTGGCAACATGAAATGCCCTACCTGCTGTGCTATTGCTCTGACCCCTCTTCCCTCTATTAAAAGACATAATGATTGTTTGAGGACAGGAGTTCACCATATAGCAATTAGCCAGCATATTACCAATAATGCTCTTACTGGACCTGTCACAGAATGTCTCATTTGAATGTCATCTCATTTGAAGTCTCAGTACAATAGAACTTAGCCTTATGATAACACACACAAAAGATGTGATTTCCTTCTTGAATATTTGGAATTTTTTAATGTGGAGAAAAAAATAAGTATGTGTGTGTTTTTGATGAATGAAAATTAGTTTGACAGAAAATAGATGTATGAATATTAGAGTTGCTTAATTATGTAAATAAAAATTTACATGACTCCAAACAATCTGTGTACACAGAGATTTGCAAAAAAGCAGTGCTCACATATCCTTTTTTCTAGTTAAAACTTATTTTTATGATTTGTTAAATATTTCAACACCATGGTTACAAGGTTGTACATAATACAGTTTTATTTTACAAATAATGTTTTTCATGGTGAGGTACAATCAGACATTATAAAACAATCTTTACCTGTGCATATTTCCTGCCACTAATGTACATAGTTCCCTACTCATCCTCACATCTCCTTTATTTTTCTCTTACTAGATTTTGGCACTCATAACTTGGACTGAGACATGAGTAAGCATAAAGGATAACAGGAAAGTCAGGAGTTTTCTATACCAAAAAATCTTGAAATAGGACAAAAGTATTTAGGTATTTTCGGGAATCACAATGAACCCTATTCTACACATAAAATTATTTGTAAAATAACATTTGGAATGCATGTAGAAATGTGAACTACTTTGTAAAAAAGCATTTCTTACAATTGCATAGAGATTGAAGAATAAAACAAATAGTTCAATGACTCCATTATGGAAAGACCATTGCCATTACTATGTACTTTCTTTTGTGTAATGTGAATTTAGGCATCAATTACCTGATTATAATAATATTATATGAATTAAGAAACTATATTGTTTAAGTAACACACATCTTGCTATGAATTAAAATATGTATTTGTGAGTAGATAATAACATATTTGTTCTACTGAGGAAATGTAATACAAATATACCTGATTGTTACAAAAATATTGAAGTATGAGTACTCATTGAACTCTTCAGTAATATTTTCTATGAAGAAAAATTAGGCAAATTGATGTGTTTGTTTTGTAATTTATACCAGAAACCCCTATACCTTCTTATTTCTACTTCTATATTATCCCATTACTTCAGATTTACTGCCAAGTTACTTTTGCTATAGTATTTCCCTTGAAGATCAAGCACATTAACCTTTAGTTCTACAGAAATGTCACTGTCTTCTCAGCCTTGTTGAATTCAAAGCCTCTTTCATGAAATGTTTGGAGACTTGCAGATACAGATAAAATTTCTTGCTCTTTAAAGGTTATCTATGGACCTATCCTCTTGACTCAATAATAACACAAAAGGCATTAATTGAAATTAGGTGGAAAGAATCTATATTGAAGAAAATCAATATTAAAATGTAAAATTGCATATAATTGAATATGTCCTTGAACTTGATAAAAATGATTGTTTTAAAGTATTATTTATTATTCATCTTTCTAAATGCTTTTCCTTAAAAACATCATATAAATAAAAAGTGTTCTTAGCCTAATCTCTTTCTTTAAAACTGATTAATTCAAATAATTATATTCTTTATTTTAAATTGGTGATTTTAAATTCTAATTTTATTCTTGAGTTTAAATATAAATAACTTGAAAATTGTCATAGAATTTATGACATTAATATGTTTATCTTATTCCCAACATAGTTTATTTATAATCTAAAATATTTTTATTAAGTAACATAAATGTATCCATATAATCTGATTTCAGGTATAAACCAGGTTTTAGGGATTGCTGAGCTTCTTAATTTTTACCCCCATATGCACCATTAATATCATGTGGTATTGTTTCTTTTTGGCATAGGCACATAAAAATTGGGAAATATTACATAATGAAAGAAATTCTTATCTAATAGGGATAGGAATTCATAGATTTTATAGTATAGGGGTGAACCTTTTACCCTGAACACTTGTCATAGTGACTCAACTTATTCCTCAGTTGATCGAAAATTGACCATCCAAACCCAAATCTTGGGTCCCATCCTAATAATCGGCACAGGTTTTTCAAAAAATATCAGGCATCAAACTTTCACCTGGGGAGGCCCTAATGCTGCCCTGGCACTGAGTTGCTCCAGGGTGGGTCCATATGACACCCTGGCAATTAGAAAAAACTAACAAATAGTTTTCAGGGCAGGTTTCCCTGCCTCTCCACCAAACAGTGAGATGAAATCAAAAGACTCTTCATGTCACCCAGCTTTAATATAGTATCTGTACAAAAACCAAGATCCCTAATTATAGAAGCCTGATTGTGACAACCATGATTAAGGAGAAATATTTCTGGTACCATGAAGAAAGACCTTAATGTTCACATATTAGTATGCCTAGAGCCTGTAGTTGCCCTTATGATAGGATGATTCATGATAGAAACACCCTGTATTTTGGGGGAAAGGGTATTTCCTTTCTATATTTCCCAATTTAAAAAAACCTGCCACATCCTATTTTTTTTCTTAAATTTTATTTAAATCTTCTAGATAGGGGCTCCCAATTTTCTTCTAAAATCTTGGAAAATGAATTACTTTCTTTTACCTCATATTTCTTTATTTTTCTATTAAATAGAGAAAAAAAAGGGGGATGGGGCCAGTGGTCAAGCAGTCTCAGGTGCATGGTGGAGAATAAAAACTAAAGAACTAAAGATTCAAGCCAAAGTCAATAACAATAGAATCACAAGATTCTATCTATAACAACCTCTATTTAAAATGGGCCTTTAATATTCACAAGAGAGGGGTCAAAGAGTGAAGTTACAGAATTTATTCTGGGATCATTGATGGAGAGAGTATAACACTGGTGGTGGGAATGGCTCTAATTTAGTGTCACTGTATTCCTGAAATTCAACTATAAAGACTTATAAAAACATAGCAATGTAAAATACTAGCTATTACCTTAATTAAAAATCATATATTTGTAAATACATAAAGCCAACTTTAATTTTCTTGTACACTCATACATAAAAACTATTATTTTTATGACCTTAATATATCCACAGTAGTTTATAATCATACTATCCAAGGTATGATCAGAAATTCATCTCTAGCATCAATGTATTTAATAAAATATATAAAAATTTACTTGCCCCAAGACCTATTAAATAAGAACAATTTTAGACAGATTTTTGATATCTCATGAGTACATGAAAGTTGAAAACTGATTGAAATAAAGTTGAAAAAAGTGAAATTTGAAAAGATATATTTTTTTTTTTTGGTTTTTGGGCCACACCCGTTCAGGGGTTACTCCTGGCTATGTGCTCAGAAATCGCCCCTGGCTTGGGGGGACCATATGGGACGCCGGGGGATCGAACCGCGGTCCGTTCCTTGGTAGCACTTACAAGGCAGACACCTTATCTCCAGCGCCACCTTCCCGGCCCTGAAAAGATATTTTTGTCATATTAATGTAAGCTGTGGCTTCCAATAATCAAAGCATTCTTCTAGTTCTGACATACTATTTTTTTTGACATCTTTTTTTTTCTTTTTTCTTTCTTTGGATTTTGGTCCACACCCATTGATACACAGGGGTTACTTCTGGCTATGCACTCAGAAATAGCTCCTGGCTTGGGGGTCCATATGGGTCTTCAGGGATTAAAACGTGGTCTGTCTTAGGTCAACAGCATGCAAGGCAAACACTCTAGTGCTGCACCAATGCCCTGACCATTGACATCTTATTTTAAATATATAATTTTATAATTACCATGTTCAAACTTTATTCTTGGTCCTGTAAATTGTTTTCTTATATTTAGAAGCAAAATAGAGTTGATAATTCAAGCCTATCATGACTTATTTAAAATACAATACTGTTTAAAATATGAAGTGAAATATTTTTTATAAAAGATAAAAGGAATGTAGTAAGGTGCAAATTTATTTGAATGGAAGACAATTTCTATGAAAAGAATATTTGGAAGGAAGAAGTAAACAAGATATGTGATGATATGACAGTTTGATGTTAGTATAGGAATATATATTTAACCTACTTCCATAGACAGAAAATTAATAATGAACATTGAGTAGAAATAAAAAAATGATCATACTTACACACCAAATCCAAATCCAACTACAACAGAATCGAAATCCAATCTACAACAAACTAGACACAGAGGGGGCCACTTATATTAGCAGCCAGGGTGTCACAGAAGGGGGATATGGGATGCATGCTGGGAACAGGGGTGGATGGAGGACAACACTAGTGATGAGAATGCCCCTGATTCAATGTCACTATGTATCTAAGATATTACTGTGAAAGATTTTTTAATCTACTTTGGTCAAAATAAAAATTATTTAATTAAAATATTAGAAAATTAATCTCCTTTGACAATCCATTGCATTTGTGCTAATTTTTATTAATTCTATTATTTAGTTATAATAACAGGCATACTGTATGAGGACTGAGTAACTCTTGGGGTCGTTGAATAATTTGCCAAATTGTACATAGTTTAATATAGAAAAATAGGTACAGAGACTAAATCCACTTTTCTCAAATAATTACGCTCTTCACTACCCTTTCAAAACAACTCATAATTGAGGTCAAACTGAAAACTAATTTTCCATTTAATGGAAAAAAGGTGTTCCGAAACTGAATCTAGAAAAATTTCTTGCAAACATTATTTTCATAAGATGAATGTAGATTTATAATGACCTATGATATAATTCTAACAATATTATCATCTTCAGAGATTTAAGGAAACAACACTCCTGAATGCAGGACAAACCCATGAGAGATTCTCTTGTCATGGCCCCAGTAACCTGGTCTCATAATTGGGTTGCCATGCATATATATAAGTGGTCCTGTTATTGGGCAGATCAGAGGAGCTTCTAGGACCCACACTATTTCTACTATATTCCTCTGGGCACTCTGAGATGCATAAAAACTGAAAATCTGTATACCAGAATTCCATAAACTTTCAGCTTACACACACATATTGCTGCATACCTCTTCTTCAAGTCACATTTCTGTCTCTCATGAGACCATAAATCCTTCACTCCACATTCTAAGACTATCCAGGGCACTGATTGTTCACAGTTCTGTGGCTCACCTTAGCTGCTTCCTCTATTCAGCTACAAGTTCTACTAATAGGTTGAATGTCTTATCTGTCTTCTTGATTACTAATTGTTTATTGCTTAGTTTTGTTCATTTTGGCCCACTTTCAACAACTCAAGGATTATGCAGGATTCTGCTCCTGGATAACTTTGAAAAGAGCAATGTGATTCCAGGCATTGGACTAGAATCAGTTGCATGCAAATAAAGTATGTTACCTGATGTACTATCCCTCTATCCTATATTATCTCTCTTGTAAATCATTTTTAGCTTTCTTATAAAAATAAAAAAACATTAGCAGTGTGATTTTTCCCAAAAATCTAATACCCAGAATATTAGACATAAATCCTGTTGGGGGCTCGGGGATCTATTTTATAAGCAAAAGTTGTTTTGGTTATAAGCAATTTTGAAGCATGATAACATCTAACAATTACAGGGGCTATACTTTAAAAAGACCTGATCAAATTCACCCCAAAGCAATTTCACCTTAGGGGAAATTAATTTGCACACGATTTGTTGGGATTATTGCCTACATTCTTTTAAGAGCAATATATCTGCCAATAAATAAGTTAAATTACCTTTGCAAATGCTTTATCAACTATGACCTAGGTAGTATGCAATTTCCTTTGCAGGTTTTCCAGATAGTTGCTGCTGATTGTACAATATCAATCTTACAGATTGCAGTCACACACACTGCTTGAAGGATGTGTGACAAAGAAATAAGAGTAAGTCTAACCATTGAAAGTAGAATAATCCCAGTTATATTTAATAAAGTTTAGATGACTTGGGTAACTCTATATGTTCCACTCAAGATCCTCTATAATTTTTCCATGTCTTTATTTTAAAAATTTGTATTTCAAAACTTCAATTTTGTTGAGCTATTACTTTGCATTAAATGTGAACGTCTACCAACGTCCTGCGTTAATGTAGTTTCTCTTTCTTCCTGACAACTTGACAAGAAAGATCAGAATTGTGAAAACGTGAGGTATTGTCACAAGACTATCTTTGCTAAACAAACAATGGTGATATTATAAATAAGGTCACTCACTGTGATTTTTGGAATTAAAACTTATCCAAGAGTATACACCATGTATAGTGAAGGCAATTTATTGCTGCTTTTCAGTATTGGAAAAGAAAAAGTTCAAGCTGTCATTGATTGACCTTTAAAAAGAAAAATATAGCTGGCTATGGGTAATAAGAAAGCAATATTTTTTGTTACCTTTACAAGTAGACTTTCTTTATTTAGGTCCATTACCTAGTTTTCTCTGTTTTTATTATAATCTGATTGAATAAACTAATCACTGCCAAGACACATTATTTTAATGAATATAGAACTCTTTGTTGTAATATTTTATACTCCAATTTCTACAAAAATAATATAACTAGTAGGAAGGGCATTTAAACATATGATTTAATAAATATAAAGGTGTAGCACATTTTTTCATTTCTTTTAATACAAAGCCTCATTTTTAAAAGACAAACTTTTGAATATATTCGTATATTTAGGTCTAGTCAATATTTCTACTTTATTAGAAAATATGATTAAGTAGCACAGTAATTTTTATCAAAGTATACATTAGAAATGATTACTGTTGTCAATTTTTGCAATTAAATAAGGAATGATTGCTTGGAAATATGACATTCTTTTCTATTTAAAATGACTCTCATATATCTTCCCCTCTTCTTCATTTTCAGTTGTTCACCTCTTTTATCATTCTTTTGCAGAATATTAAATAACAAAATACCCAATTGTGCCATGCTACCTTATATTTTATCAGAAATTAAAATTTATCTTTAGCAGGTGATATATTATTAACATTATTTATGCCTATGGACTCAAACTATCAATAAATTTGCTGATAAGCTAAATAAAAGGTCAAATGCATTTATTTTTCAGTGTCTATTTTACTTTCAAAATTTGTTCATTGCTCCTTTTTATGGTTCAATTTACTTTTTAAATTTAAGTTCATGTAATTTCATGCGATTTTTTACAATTAAATATAAGGAATGCACCATGTGCCTTGTATGCTCTACATCCCAAGTTTGGTTCCCAGAATCATTAAACCACCCCCCTCATAACACTACTTTGGCTTTCTATACTATGCTTTATGTACTCTTATTAGAAGTTAAAGCAAATTGAAGTTTGTGCCTTGAATCTTTATACTTTATGTCTACAGAATAAATTTCAGGGGGAAAAAATTAGAGTAGCATACTTAATGAAAGCTGTTTTTGAAAAGTTTTTACAGCAGCTAAACTAAATACTAGATATAATTTGACTTTGACTGATTGTAATGCTATTCATATTCATATATATATTTAAAGAATAAAATATTACCAGTTAGAATAAATAAAGCTAATAAGGATATACATATCACAAAAATTTTTACAAGTACAAAATATATTCATTTACTGTAGATATAACAAGATTCACAATTTCCACAATATGGAAAGTAGATTGTACACTATTTGGTAGTAAGGAACTGTATTAACCTTACACTCTTACAGAGCACTAAAGTAAATAAATAATATAAGATTATTCACTTTGACCACAAAAATTTTAAAGAAAAAAACAAGCAAGGAACATAATAGAAAAAAAGTCTAAATAAGGTGATGTGAAACATATATATATTGCAAAATTGGCATAAATACATTTAATGTAATAATTCTGTAAAAGATTGCTGAGTTTGGATTTGGTTCATTAACTTGTTTAATGTAAACCAAAGTTTCATTAAATATTTGACATGCCAAAAATATTATGCAAGAGCTACAATCCAATATAAAATTTTGATATTTAATTAGTTTTTGATTTTTTGTGAGGGCACACCATGTGTCATTCAGGAGTTACTCCTGGATATGTGCTTAGAAATCACTCCTAACTTGGGGGACCATAAGGAATGCTAGGGTATTGAACTGAGATCCATCCTAATTTAGCCACATGCAAGGCAAATGCCCTATCACTGTGCCACCACTCCAGTCCCAATATTTGAATGTCTAATGTATTTATTACAAGGTATAATTTTTTTCATTTTTTCTTTATTTAAACATCTTGATTACAAATATGATTGTGATTAGGTTTCAGTCATGTAAAGAACACCCTCCTTCACCAGTGAAACATTCCCATCACCAATGTTGCCAAAAAAGAAAATTACAGACTAATATCCCTGATGAATGCAGATGCAAAAATCCTCAACAAAATCCTGGCAAATAGGATTCAACACCTCATTAAGAAGATCATCCACTATGATCAAGTAGGTTTCATCCCAGGAATGTAAGGATGGTTTAACATCTGTAAATCTATCAACATCATACACAAAATCAACAACAAGAAAAATAAAAATCACATGATCATATCAGTAGATGCAGAGAAAGCATTTGATAAGGTTCAACACCCATTCCTTATCAAAACTCTCAGCAAGATGGGAATGGAAGGAACCTTTCTCAATCTAGTTAAAGCCATCTACCACAACTCAATGGCAAATATTATACTCAATGGAGAAAAAATAAAAGCATTTCCTTTAAATTCTGGTACAAGACAAGGCTGTCCACTCTCACCAATCCTCTTCAACATAGTACTGGAAGGACTTGCTATAGTGATCAGGCAAGAAAAAGATATCAAGGTAATCCAGATCAGAAAGGAAGAAGTCAAGCTCTCACTGTTTGCAGATTACATGATACTCTACTTAGAAAACACTAAAGACTCTACCAAAAAGCTTCTAGAAACAATAGACTCATATAGTAGCGTGGCAGGCTACAAAATTAACACACAGAAATGGATGGTCTTTTTATACACCAATAATGATGATAGGGAAGAGATGGATCATCAAGAAGGCAATCCCATTCACATTAGTGCCACACAAACTCAAATATCTTGGAGTCAACTTGACCAAAGATGTGAAGGACCTATACAAAAAAACTATAAAGCCCTGGTCCAAGAAATAAGAGAGGATACACAGAAATGGAAACACATACCTTGTTCATGGATTGGCAGGATTAATATCATTAAAATGGCAATACTCCACAAAGCATTATACAGATTTAATGCAATCCCTCTAAAGATAACCATGACATTCTTCAAAGAAGTGGATCAAACACTTATTATGTTCATCTGGAACAATAAACACCCTCGAATAGCTAAAGCACTCCTAAAGAGAAAGAAAATGGGAGGCATTAATTTCACCAACTTTAAACTGTACTACAAAGCAATAGTTATCAAAACAGAATGGTATTGTAATAATAGACAGACCCTCAGATCAGTGGAATAAGCTTGAGTTCTAAGACAATGTTCCCCAGACATACAATCATCTAATTTTTGACAAGGAAGCAAGAAATCCTAAGTGGAGCAGGGAAAACCTCTTCAACAAGTGGTGTTGCCAGAACTGGTTAGCCACTTGCAAAAAAGCGAACATAGACCCCCAGTTAGCATCATGTACGAAGGTAAAATCCAAATGGATTAAAGACCTTGATATCAGACCTGATACCATAAAGTATATAGAACAACACGTCGGTAAAACTCTCCATGACATTGAGACTAAAGGCATCTTCAAGGAGAAAAGTGCACTTTCCAAACAGTAGAAGCAGAGATCAACAGATGGGAATACATTAAGCTTAGAAGCTTCTGCACCTCAAAACTAATAGGGCCCAGGATACAAGAGCCACCCACCATGTGGGAGAAACTATTCACCCAACACCCTTCAGATAAAGGGCTAATATCCAAAATATACAGGGCACTGACAGAACTTTACAAGGAAAAACATCTAATCCCATCAAAAAATGGGGAGATAAAATGAACAGACACTTTGATAAAAAAGAAATACAAATGGCCAAAAGGCACATGAAAAAATGCTCCTCATCACTAATCAGGGAGATGCAAAAAAAATAATGATGAGATACCACCTCACTCCACAGAGATTGGCACACATCACAAAGAATGAGAACAATCAGTGCTGTTGGGGATGTGGGAGGAAGGAACTCTTATCCACTGCTGGTGGGAATGCTGTCTAGTCCAACCTCTATGGAAAGCGATAGGAGATTCCTCCAAAATCTGGAAATTGAGCTCCCGTTCAACCCAGCTATTCCACTCCTAAGAATATACCCTACGAACACAAGAATACAATACAAAACCCCTTCCTCACACCTATATTTATTGCAGCACTATTCACAATAACAAGGCTCTGGAAACAACCAAGATGCCCTTAAACAGACGAATGACTAAAGAAAACGTGGTACATATACACAATGGAATGTTATGCAGCCATCAGGAGAGATGAAGTCATGAAATTTACTATACATGGATGTACATGGAGTCTATCATGCTGAGTGAAATAAGTCAAAGGGAGAGAGAGACACACAAAATAGTCTCACTCATCTATGGGTTTTAAGAAAAATAAAAGTCATCTTTGCAGCAATTCTCAGAGACAATGAGAGGAGGGCTGGAACTTCCAGCTCACTTCATGAGCTCACCACAAAGAGTGGTTAGTAGAGTTATAGAAATAACTACACTGAAAACTACCATAATCATGGAGAAAGATTTGGGAAAAGGTATAATCTTAAGTTTATAAAATTGTGGTCATATTGGGAGAGAGAAAATTGATAAAAGAAAGTAGTCAAATTTCTTATACTAATTTAAAAGATGACTATTTATCCAATTTTCTATAGAAGTAGAGCAGGAGTTTCTCAAGAACCACTTATTGAATTAAGTTGATATGTTATTTTCTTGGATGCTATGGAATTATAACACTCTTGAAATAATCAAAGACAAACTAATTTAGTAGAAAAATCTCTTAGTAAGTGAAATCTATCAAAACCATTGCTATACATATTTTTCATTAAATACATGTAAATGTTAATATCTCTAATTTATTAAGACTTTTTTGAAAGTAGAGATCAAGCAAACAAATGGAAAGAAGGGAGTCAACAGAATATACAGCATTACATTTTGAATGAGTAAATTTTAAAAGTATAAACCATGGTGCTACTTAGAATTTTTCATACATAAGATTATTTGATTTGGAACTAGACTATACCTATTGAAGATTATAAAGCCACTTTAACAAATATTATACTGATATATACTTATAAAATGCAATAAGTTCATATAATACCTAGACTTCATTTTAATGGTTTCTTTATGCTTTCAAGTGCTTATAAAACATTAAATTGTTCTATAATACAACTAGGATTGAACTTATTATTTCTTATTGTCTTGTCTAAATTACTTGTTAATTACATTCACCATTTCAAATTACTGGCTTTTCACTATTTTACATTACTGACTTCTCAAATATTTTATAATTCTACCTCCAATATACATAAACATTCAATTATCTTTAATACGTCACCACTTTTAACTCAAAAACTGATTCAAGTCTTTTCCTCTAAGATGTTTGATTAAAAAGTACATAAAAATACCTCTGAAAACATCCAGTTGGAAATTAGAAAGCAAGAGAATATGTCAATAGTTTATACCTGAATATATTGAAGAACAATCTTCTACATTTTGGACATACAATAGCATAAAATTCTAGAGATCCATAAGTCATAAAATGAGAAAATTACTCATATATGGAAAGAAAAAGGAGGAGGAGAAGAAGAAGAAGCAGAAGTTAGAAGAAGAAGAAGAAGAAGAAGAAGAAGAAGAAGAAGAAGAAGAAGAAGAAGAAGAAGAAGAAGAAGAAGAAGGAGGAGGAGGAGGAGGAGGAGGAGGAGGAGGAGGAGGAGGAGGAGGAAGAAGAAGAAGAAGAAGAAGAAGAAGAAGAAGAAGAAGAAGAAGAAGAAGAAGAAGAAGAAGAAGAAGAAGAAGAAGAAGAAGAAGAAGAAGAAGAAGAAGAAGAAAGAAGAAGAAGAAGAAGAAGAAGAAGGAGGAGGAGGAGGAGGAGGAGGAGGAGGAGAAGGAGAAGGAGGAGAAGGAGGAGGAGGAGAAGAGAAGGAGGAGGAGAAGAAGAAGGGAGGAGAAGAAGAAGAAGGGAGGAGAAAGAGGAAGTGGAGGAGGAAGAGGAAGAAAAGAAAAATAATGTGGAGAAGAGAAAAAGAAATCTCATGCTGTTGGTACAGGCAAAAAGGTTTTTTGTTGTTGTTTCTTTGATACTTGTATCACTTACTGCAGAAGTGTTCTGTAAAACAGATATAACTACAATTATTTGGGATGTATCTAGTCTTTACCCCTACACATAATTCAAGTTATTTTGCTTTCTTTTACTTTTCCAAAGTTATGTATTTGTACTCAAATTAACTAACAGCATTATAAACCAGATAACCACCATTTCTATGTATATACTATACACTCTCTATATTATATAGTGTATATAATAAACATATATGTTTGTATATGTATATGTACATACATATACATATACATATATATGCATATGTTAAATATGTGTGCCATGAATAAATTAAACTTTACTTTAAATAATGTAATAGTAACTTTGTTTTACATTACATTGATATCCAGAAAATTTGTGTATTTTGTCTGTTAGGATATTGTCTCAACTTGTCTATTTCTTTATTAATAAATTAATCTCACAAGAAAGGAAGTTGACTGACTGTAGGCCTTGATAATTTTCTCACAGTTTTCTAGGTTTTTTATGAATGTCATTGTATTCATATCTGTGAAATGAGTAATTAAATTTCTGCAATATAAATACTGACATGGAAACTATTTTTATATGATTTCATTTTGACAATTTATTTTTTGAATTATAGTCATTCATTTTTGAATGTCAAGAAAAGCATCCATTATTTTTCATGTCCAAAAACTTTAAGTACAATGTTATCTTTAATGTTATCCATTCCTATGAGCAAAACACAATGAAAGTCAATAGTTTAAAACGTTGCTGTTTTCAGCTTTAAATCTATAGGTCAGCTGAAGTTTGATATCTTGCTTCAGCTGTCACTGAGAGAACTCATGTGAATCAAGTTAATTGAGTGCTGAGTAAACTAAGATACCTTTGTTCATTTTTCTAGTTCTCAGCTCATTATCATCTGACTCTAGGGCAATATTATGTCTTACAATTTTTGTGAACTTGCTAAGAATTAGAAAGATTACATATTTGAAAGTTTTTTCTCTCTTCATCATACCAAGACAAACACTTTGTCACTGGTTGGGAGGATCTTCAAATTTTGTTGCAAAATCACTCAAGTACAGAGTGGAATTAAATTGTATTATTGTGGGTGGCTCAGCGGTAGGTCATTTTCCGTATACAAAGTTGACCTAGGTTCAATATCCAACATCTCACATGGTCCCCTGAGCCTGTTAGAAAAGTTTTCTGATCTCAGAGCCAGGAGTAACCACTGAGCATTTTTGGTTGTGGTTCAAAAACAAAACAAAAAATTGTGTTATTTTTGCAAGTGACTAACCCAAACATACAATAGTAAGAAAGAATATATTTTCTTTTTTACTATCTCTATAATATTACACTTAGTGTATTTTTATTATCATTAGCATTTTTATTACTCCAATTATATAATGAATACTAAAAATAATATAATCAACATTAACAACAGCAGTAGATATAACTAAAACATAATGTGTTAATCACTAAATTACTACTGATATTAAATTTAATCCCCTCAGCAAGTAAATACATTTATTTAAAATAAATTTTATAAAAAAGAAATTGCGAATACTTTTTTGTGCGCAGAGTTTTGAAAGTGAACTCTCTTCCTGTTGAAACAAAAATAAATTTATATTGGCATAATAGGACCTTTCAAGTTGAAACTTAATGTTTTGGACATTTCTTTTCTCACTTCGTTATAGGAGCTCTGATTTTGACCTAGTATCTACAATGCATCTCATAAACTAAAGCCAAATTTTTCAATAGACTTATTCAATACTTTGCACATACAGTCACTTCTTTAGCATGTCACCTTGAGTATTCTATTTGCTATGATTTTTCTTTTCTTTAATATCTTTAAGTACCATGATTAAAACATGCTTGTAGTTGGGTTTTAGTAATAAAGAACAGCCTTTCACCAGTGAAATCTTCTCACCACCAATGCCCCACAACTGCCTCCTCCTCCACCCCTTTCCTGTATTTGAGACCAGCATTCATTTCTCCACTCACTATGATTGTCTTTTTGCTAAGTTTTCTGGTTTGTCACTATTGTATAATTTAGTACTCAATTTAGTATTTATCATATCTTGTCTCTTCCTGTCATATATACAATATCATAGATAAATATTTGTAACAAATATGTTAAATGTGAAAATTTCAAAATGTATAACTCTTTATAAAAAATGAAGTGATTATTGTCAGAAAGTAAAATCCAATAGAACAAATTGTGTATACTTTGTTCATTCAATTGTCTCAGAAAAATGAAAAAAATTTTTTGAAAGAATTATTTATCTGAGCATTACCATTTTATTATAGATTCATATATAAATAACCCTACAAGTAATTCAGGGTCAAACCTATAAAGGAGGAACAAATTTCAAAGTGGACAATAAAGCACAGTTGGAGAAGAGATTCTATAATTTTATAACTATTTCTTATATATTTTTCACTAAATAGGCTTATGTATTATAGTTGTTTGACAACAGTTTTAAGACATTTTTCTGCTCACATATTGACAGTTTTCTGTTCACATATCTTAATGACATTTGCCTGAAAACTTTTAACCGTTAATGTCCAAGTAAATTCATCTGATTTTTAATATCTTATCCCATTTAATACATAACACATGGGAGTAAGAAATGGCTAACTGTGGGGACTACCAGGTGAAGTGCTGATAGTTTCATCTGCGGAGTCTCCGCCCTGCTGTGCTTCTTCTGAGGAAGCTGAGGACCTAAAGAGAGCCCTGTCCTGTGCTCCTCTGTCTTTCCTGAATCCTCCAAGATCTCCTCAGAGCCCTGAGAAGTGAGCCCCCCAAACTGCATTCTAAAGCTACCCAGCAAGCCAGCGAGTAAGAAATGGCTGACTGTGGGGACTGCCAGGTGACGTGCTGACTGCTTCACCTGTGGAGTCTCTGCCCTGCTGTGCTGCTTCTGAGGAAGTTGAGGACCTAAAGAGAACCCTGTCCTGTGCTTCTCTGTCTTTCCTGAATCCTTGAAGCTCTCCTCAGAGCCCTGGGAAGCGAACCCAAAAAAAACTGCATTCTGAAGCTACCCAGCGAGCAAGTGAGTAAGTAAGAAATGGCTGACTTTACAAGCCCAGAAAGTGGAAGCCGCTGAACTCTGCTGGAACTCAGATGCCAGCACACCTATCTGCCTGTCTTCTGTGCTGTGCACCATTTCCGGCCTGATTTCATCCTGTGTGTAGCTCATCTGCAGATGGCTTGCCTTCCCTGGACTTTCCCTGGAGGTGAGTTTACAATTCCAAAAAGGAGAAGCCGCTGCACTCTGCTGGAACTCAGATGCCAGCACCGCTATCTGCCTGTCTTCTGTGCTGTGCTCCATCTTTGGCCTGATTTCATCCTGTATGTGGCCCATCTGCAGATGGCTCGCCTTTCCTGGAGGTTAGTTTATAAGCCCAGAAAGGGTGGAGCCAGAGGAGCACAGCCGCTCCACTTCACTTCCCGGAGTGTACATCATTTAGACAATGAATACAACCACAACACGTAGAAAAACCCACAATACAAGTGTGACTATGGGGAAACAATGCAGGCCAGCGCCAGACATAAAGAATGACAATGGCAAGTCTGATGACTTGAACATGACCAACCAACTAGTCAGTCTATTAAATAAGGATTTTAGAATCGCAATATGGAAGATGTTCAAAGAACTCAAAGAAAGTATAGAAGAGAACACTAATAAGAATCAAGAGAATATGAAGATAGAAATCAGAAAACTTCAAACTGAAATTTCAGGTCAAATAACAGGTCTGAAAAACTCAGTAGATGAATTGAAGAAAAACATGGTTGAGCTTTCCCATGGGTTAACAGCAGCTGAGAATAGAATTAGTACACTGAAAGATGAGACGAATAACAATTCCATACAGCAGAAGAAATTGGAAAAAAGCCTTAAAGTAAATGATCAAACAATGGAAAAATTACTCAAAGAATGAGAACAGATGAAAATAGAAGTCTATGATAAACTCAACAGAAACAACTTAAGAATCATCAGAGTCCCAGGACCCAATAAGAAAATCTCCAGAAAGAAACAACGGTCAAGAACATCATTAAAGAGAAACAACCAGAGCTAATGAACACATGCAATCAAATCCTGCATGCCCGAAGAGTACCAACTAAAAGAGACCCCAGAAAAAAAAACACCCCAAGACACATCCTAGTCACAATGACGAATCCCACAGATAGAGACAGAATTCTGAAAGCAGCTTGATCAAAAAGAGAAATTACATTCAAGGGAACATCCTTGAGATTTACTGCAGACCTGTCACTGGAAACACTCAAGGCCAGAAGGCAGTGGTGGAACATAGTGACAAAACTCAATGAAATAAATGCTTCGCCTAGAAAACTGCACCCAGAAAAACTCACTTTCAGGTTTGAAGGAACAATACATGGTTTCAAAGACAAACAACAGCTCAGAAACTTTACAGACTCAAAACCCTTCTTAAAAGAAAAACTGAACGGCCTACTTTAAGACAAGACTAACCAACAGACACACCAAACTTTGATATAAAGATGGCACTAACTCCCAGGACAATTCTTTCTCTCAATGTCAATGGACTAAATGCACTAGTTAAGAGACACAGAGTGGCTAAATGGATCAAAAACTCAATCCAACCTTCTGCTGCCTACAAGAAGCACACCTGAATAGTCAGAACAAACATAGACTCAAGATAAAAGGCTGGAGGAAAATCATCCAAGCAAACACACCCATAAAAAAGCTGGAGTGGCCATACTAATATCAGATGATGCAAACTTTATACTTAGGAAAGTTGTAAGAGATAGAGATTGACATTTTGTATTAATCAAGGTAAACATACAGCTGAAAAAAATCACTCTTCTAAACATATCTGCACCGAATGAGGGGCTAGCAAAATATTTAATAAAGTTGTTGACAAATCTGAAAAATAATATCAATAACAACACAATATTTGTGGGAGACCTCAACACGGCATTGTCAACACTTGACAGGTCATCCAGACTGAAACCCAACAAGAATATACTAGACCTGAAAAGTGAAATGGAAGAAAGAGGTCTAGTAGATATATACAGGACACTCCATCCCCAGAAGCCCGGATACACATTCTTCTCTAATGTACATGGGGCATTTTCCAGGATAGACTACATGCTAGCACATAAAACCTACCTCTATAATATCAAGAGGATAGAAATTTTTCAGACTACCTTCACTGACCACAAGGCTTTGAAATTATATGTGAACCACAAAGGGACACAGAAGAAAAACTTTAATACCTGGAATTTAAACAGCCTAATACTAAGTAACCAGTGGGTCCAAGATGAAATCAAAGAGGAAATATATAACACAGGGTGCTAGTTTAACTTGTAATAATGATATTCAAATTACAAAAATTTCAATATATGCTAAAATAATATTAAGAAAAAGACATAGACTGGCTCTAAAATGCTTTTCAGGAACTGATGTCCTAAAGTCTATTTTTCTGTATGTTTACAATTTTTTTATCATTTGACCACACATAACTGTGCATAGAGTTTACACATGATTTTGCTCAGGGTTCACTTATGATGGTACACTGGTGAATATATATCACCATATATTATGATGTTGGTGATTATATTATATGGTGAATATATATGGGACCTGCCAAAGGTTTCAAATTGTGAGAGAGGTATCTTAAGCCCTGTATTACATTTTTAGCACCACAAAAATAGGATGTCTTAGGTCAGGAATTTTATATTTTTGTTGCTTAAAATAACATACATTATACATGTAATTAAAAGTAGTTCTGATAATAAAATTTTTCCAAATATTTATTTCCCAAATTAATGCTAATTCTCATAAATACCCATTCTTTTATATGAATATAAATATCACTATATATGGAAATCATAAAGCAATCAAATGAAATTATTAAAATTTATTTGAAATCTAAAAATTTTTCTTGATTGTCCATTCTTTATCCTAGCTATAATAACGCAGTAAGTTTTTATTATTCTATTGAATTCACTAACATTAGAAAATTTTGAAAATTAGATTATTGATATAAGCATTGATTTGAAAACCATTCAACCTCAGAAATACAAAGCATTATTCACATAATTAAAAGAACAAGTTAAATTCAGGAACTAAATCAAATTAATAATAATTCATAGTTTTACTAAAATTTGCACGATATTAACTTATTCACTGAGTATGTAAAATGTCATTTTTTGACAACTGGTGTTATGGAATTCTGTGTATAGTTAGCATTAAATTCTTCTCACAAAGGAGCCCATTGTTCAAAAATTGTGAGCAAATGCAGAATTTAACATGAATTTTTGAATTCTATGCCCCAAAGTATATTTTCCATATTCATGAAAAAGCATGGTTTGAGCTACATAAACTTATTCTATAATTAAGCTTGATAAATTTTTGTGTAGTTTTTTCTTTCTCACTATCACACAGCCCTCCACACACTCTGTTCTGTTCATTCAATTTTAGATTATGGTTTGAGGTGCATATTTAATTTGTACATTAACAATTTTTGATTTGTCTCATAGAATCACAGCAAGACATCAGTTCTATTAAATATATAACTTGGGTCAGAGATATTAAAATGTATTTAATGTACTTTATTTTCATCAGGCTAACTCAGGTCTGAATTCTTGTCCCAATACTGCCAGAAATCACTACATAAATCAGAAAATAGCTCCTGAAAACCCATCAACAGTGAACCTCAATATTGCCAAATACTTATATATCTAAAAATAATTTAAGAAATATTTAATATTTTAATTTTAATATAAAATATTTAAAATTATATAGAAAAGTCAGATTTTCTATGTATATACTTCAGTGTTCTTCATTATTGTTTGTTCATTTTCTTCTATCACCAAATGATTTAATAAGTTATCATTTTTCCATTTTGTTTGAACTTTGGTTGCTCTGTCTAAAGAATTAGATAATGGTATTTGCAGAATATTCTAGCAGATATCTGCAGTCTTTGTATTTTTATTATTTTCCAATTTTTCTTATGAATTTTTTATTAGACATAATATTCCCAAAGTAAATCCTATGAATGAAAACAAATCAGTTCCAACTACCCAATTAGTAATCCAACTTTATTATTGTCCTAATACTCTTAAAACAGTAAAAGTATTTTCTTCTATATAATCTGTATCTGTATTTATGTCTATGCTGATCATTTTGGCATAATAATAATTATAATACTTGAGGATTTGGGGATCATTCCAGTTGCAAATTGGAAATTTGAATTTCTAATGTCTGACATTCATTACTGTGAGCCACATGATGATATCTCTAGTGACACACTGCTGAAGGGCTTTCTGAATAGAACTCTACCAGTACTAATAACTTAAATCAAGGTGCTAAAAATAAAATACAAAAATTAAGAATAAATTAAGGGGCCAGAGAGGTGGCGTAAGAGGTAAGTTGTTTGCCTTGCAAGCACTAGCCAAGGAAGGACCACGGTTCAATCCCCTGGGATCCCATATGGTCCCATCAAGACAGGAGCATTTTCTGGGCATTTAGCCAGGCGTAACCCCTGAGCATCAAATGGGTGTGGCCCAACCCACCCCCAAAAGAATAAATTAAGATTAAAAATGTTTGCTCTCATTTCCAGAAACCTTATGCTTTTCTTTAACAATATATCTTAGTTCAATAAAGAGGTATCCTTCCAAATATATATATATATATACATATATATGTATATATATATATATATATATATAACAATTAGTGCATTTAATTGATAACTAAGGCTTACCTCCAGGTCATTTTGAACTTCTTCTGCTTCTGAATTTTAAAAATAAAAAAATATAATAGTGTAATCTATAGTGCTTATCCTCAAATTTAAACTGGTCAGAATAGAGGCTAAGAAGAATGCTTAGACTATTAGAAAATCTTATTGTTATCAAGCTTGATAAAACTCAATAGAATTCTTTCAAATCAGGGGTACTATTTGTTAAGATACTTGAGAAATAAAAGTTTAATTCACCTCTCAGTGTAAAAAAAACAGAAGCAAATGAGGTAATTTTGGAAGGCAAAAAAGAAATACAAAATATGTAGTACCAGAGAATTCCTATAAGGAGCCATTGACTCTGGGACAGATGCTGAAATCAGAGATGAAATTAATGTGAGTATTTTATCATGTTATTAAGAACAATTATCTGTATTGTACATAGTAAATATCTTTGTTATCTAATGTCTTAATCACCTTATTGCATGGTATATTAACAATATACCAGAATAATTAAGCATGATTGTTTTTGTATAATATTTATGTTTGAGGTGAATTACTATATTTCAGCATCATTCAAAGAAATTAATTTCATTACTAAGAAAGAGGTAAGTCTATTTTAAATTTTTTATTGGTTTATGGGCCACACCCAATGACACTCAGGGGTTTCTCCTGGCTATACGCTCAGAAATCTCTCCTGGCTTGGGGGACCATATGGGATGCCCTGTGATCAAACTGAGGTCCAGCGTCCTAGGCTAGCACCAGCAAAGCTGACACCATTCCGCTTGCGCCGCTGCTCCAGGCCCAATATTTTTTTAATTGCATGCAGATAGTTGAATTATTGGAGCCAGATATTTGTTACAGTGAGTAGAGCATTTTCATTTTGTATGTATGACTTTGACTTGATGTTGCACCATATAAGGTACACATAATCTACCTCACGATATCTTTTCATTTTGAAGCAAAAGTTATACTATTGGGCTGGAGCAATAGTGCAGTGTTAGGGTGTTTGCCCTGCACGTGGCTGACCCAATATGGACCTCGGTTCGAACCATCGTTCCATATGGTCCCCCATGCCAGGAGCGATTTCTGATAGCATAGCCAGGAGTAACCCCTGAGCGTCACCTGGTGTGCCCCTTCCCAGAAAAAAGGTAAAAAGGTTATTCTAGAAAACTGTTAGCTGTGGTTCCAAAAGGAAATAGAAATTAAAAAAAAAAAAGTAGAGTCATTATCTTGTGGAGCTGGAACAATAGTTCAATGGGTAAAGCATTTACTTGCTGACCTGGATATTATTCCCATAACCCCATGAGACCCTGAATATCTCTAGAAGTGATTCCTTTGGAAAGAGCCATGATTAAACCTATTAAACCTCAAGCATTGATGGATGAGGCTCAAAAACAAAACCCTAATTATGATCTTATTATTTTTATTAAAGAGAGATTACTCAGGGTTTAATAAGATTGGTATAAATGACAATTTACAACAATTAATTTTCTATTTCAATTTATCTTCTAGTGGAATGCCATTTAAATTTGAACAAATATTATTCTAGGTCTGAAATAAATTTTTGCTTAAGAATAACTTTATCTTTACTTCAATATGTTGATCTAGGCCTAAATGATAGTTAAAGGGCAAGATGCTTCCCTTGTATACAAATGATCTAGATTTGTATTATTCAGAACCCAATATGGTTCCAGGAATATTGTCATGAATAGCCCCTGAGCACCACTGGCTGGCCCAAAAAGAAAAATAAATTAAATATAATTAAAAAATAAACCTTTGGGTTAAGCAGACTGTACTTGCTCTTTAGATGACTCTTATCTCATATATATTTAATATATACAGGGACAAAAGTTTGAGTAATATCCTATCCACTTTCTGTCTTAACATTTGAGATAGAGCATTTGCCCTTTTGGGCTCTTAGGTTCATAATAATCATTTACTTTCAGTGTATCCAAACTCTTAATGACATTTTAATGTAACATGTACACAAGAGAACCAGAATTAAACCCTAATAACTGCTGGTTTGTGCCCAACTCCCCAAAATGGAAATAATTGCTTAGTTCAAACAACTATTAAATTGCTATCTTCTAAAAATCAGGTTTACATAATTTAAGTTACTGTACAGAATTGAGGTAATAAAACTATACATTTGATTAGTAATAGATAGATAGATACATAGATAGATAGATGCTACATGAATGGAAGAAATGATCCTCAAATAATCTCAGTAAAGAAATTCCCTTTAGTATATTCCCCCCCCCATGATTCTAGGTTTGATATGTATTTTTAAAATTAAAAGCGCCTATTAAAATAAATAATTTATCAAAATGGTAATTATAACCATTAGTATTATGAATATTTGTTTTAAATTTAAAATAGTATGAAGTATGTACTAGGACTAATCTTTTTTATTATAAGACACATATGTTCTAAATTCTGAGGAACTGGTGAAGAAAGAAAATAATATATAGAAGATTTAAAAATAAAATATAAGTTAGTGGAATATTTTAAAATATGAATGTATGAATGTAAAAGAACTTTACAAAGAAAGGTTTTTAATAAGTTTTTAAAAATAATAAAGTAAAATAAAGTACTGATACTCATTTATTTTCAAGTGAAATATCAACAAAAGTCTTGATATACTTTTTTTTTTTGTTTGTTTTTTTGGGCCACACCCGTTTGATGCTCAGGGGTCACTCCTGGCCAAGTGCTCAGAAATCGCTCCTGGCTTGGGTGGACCATATGGGACACCGAAGGATCGAACCGCGGTCCTTCCTTGGCTAGTGCTTGCAAGGCAGACACCTTACCTCTAGCGTCACCTCTCCGGCCCCATTGATATTCTTTTATTCTAATCTATAAATGAATTATGAATATCTTGAAGAATATAATTCATTTTTATACACAGCTATTCTTATGTGGTTAAATATTTTGCAAGCTCAAAGAGCTTAAAAATGTCTCAGAGTAGGTCATAACTATGGTGTAACCTGACAAAATAGAGGAAAAATAACAAATCAATTTTAAGTTAATTATGGAATATGTACAAACCTTTAAAGTTTAATGATCTCTCTAGAGAAGATGAATGATATAGTTCTGAAATCAGTTGTATGCCTATAATCCACTTTGTACATTCTTCTAGTTGTGAAGATTTAAAGATAATTTGGATGAATGTTAGTAATAAAATTAGTAGTTTAAGGAGTTAAAAAACTGATAATAATAATAATAGTAATAACAATAAAGATTTAATAAATAATATATAAATAACTTGGTTATAAAATAAAACAGGAAAATTACAAAATTAGTGAATAGAGAAAAACAAATGATATACACATAATTAAAATAAAACAAAGAGTCAAAAATGATTTTTGAATTCATTTTTTATGTATCAGGCCAGATAAAACCTAGCTTTTTAAGTTGTATTTTATGCTAATTTTCAAGTACAAATTAAATTGTATTTTAGTAAATATCAATATAGAAAATAAAAAATGACATTAAGATAAATAGATACTTAACAAGCTAGAACTAATTACTCCTAAAATATTTTTATAAAAGATTAATGTAACATACTTCTCTGAGACAAGAAATTTCATACTTGCTAAAATAGTAATACATTATTTACTTATCTTCTATAAAGATCACAGACTCTAAGAAAATAAAGTCTTTAGCATGAAATCTTATGAAAGATAAACAACACTTAATTTGTTCAAATGTAAAAATGGGTTAGTAAAATTTAAAAGGTGCAATCAGCAGTACCAAATGTATTAAAAAGTGATATCTGTAAAATTTAAAGAGAAATCCAAATTGCCAATCAGAAACTTTAACTTATATGAGTAATTTTGTATTGGTATTTTTCATAGTAGTAAATATAGAAAACTCATTAATGCACCTAATAATAAAATAATAAAATGTATTATAATATAATAAAAATAAGCTTGTAGAGAAAAATCTGCAGTCCTTTTTCCTGCTCCAGTAATCACTTTTTGTGTATTATTTACTTTAAATATCTTAGTAATACTCATGTTCATATTTTTTCTCATATTACAAGGTTATTGGGATTTTATGAATATTTCCTTATCCAAAATATATGATAAATCAAGAGATTAAATTTCTATTTTATTGATCTTCTATAAATTGAATATATAAAATTGCTTTCCTTTTTGCCTTTAGAAAATTAAACAAATCAAAGTGTTAATGTTCATTAAGTGTAATCTAAAGAGTTTTCCATTGATCCTCTTGAGTAAGTCCTATGGTATTAAATGTATTTGAGTTTTCCAGAGAAATGGATCAATAAGATATGTGCATACAACTATATATATATACATATATATGTATATATATACATACATACATACACACTTTTCTATCATACAGACAAACTTGAGTAGAGGAGTTGCTCTGTGTTAAAAATCCTTAGATTTGGAGAGCAGAGTGATAGCACAGCAGGTAGGATCTTTACCTTACACATGGTCTACTAGGGTTCCATCCCAGCCATCTCATATGGTTTCCAGAACATGGCCAGAGATGACCCCTGAACACAGAGCCCTGAATTACCCCTGAACAACATATTATTTGGGCCAAAAACAAAACAAAACAAAAAGAAACAAAATTTTGATTCCTTTTCTAAAGGCCTTTATATTAGTGTTTTAGGAATATCAATACATTTAAAGGAGAATAATCACTTTTATTCATTCTACGTATTTAAATATTAATTGTATATAAAACAGCTCTATAGCAACATTTAAAACTGGTATTTAAAATCAACTGAGCAACACAGCTAAGTCAAACAGACACACAAAATTAACTAATCACTGATGTTTAATTTGTATATATAACTAAAATATTTCTTTTTTAGAAATCTAAAAAATGTGTGCTAACAGTAGGAAGGATAGAAGAACAAATAAAAAAGAAAGCAAAAGATAGAACATTCTTATACTAGTCTGATCTCCTTCACTACAGTACATTTTAGTTTACTTTGTTAGTTTATTTTTGTTATTTGTCATTAAACAAGCTATCCCATTAAGCATTTTGTTAGCTAGATTTTTTAGAAAGCAAACAGGTTTGGTACTGGATTCTACCAAACTCCAATATAAACCATTCAATTTTTTGTGACCACTCTCCGCTTTGTTTGTGGCTCAGTCCTGGTTGGGATAGGCAACCAAGTCTTGTTTCGGAACTAATCAGAAAAAATCTAAGCAAGCGCCTTAACCAGGGCACTCTCTTCTCAGTACAACCAATCCAATTCTGAAAGGGAAGATACGTGAGCCACACACACTCTCTCTTAAGATGCTGTGCTTGGAGATGTCAGAGAGCATATAGTAACTTCTCGGTTCGAAATCTTGTTACCTCAATTGCTGATTCAACAGGTATAACCAAACTAACATATGATTAAAATTTTCTCATACACTACACAGTGTCAAATCTGACATTGGTTATCTCTTCTGCTGCTCAGTCTAAAGATGATATCCCAAAGTGAGAAATAAATCTTTACTTTATAATTACAATGAATTTGATATTAATGAATTTTATACTAGTCTTAAATAAAACTCCAGTATTTTGTTGCTTATTTTATTTTAAATACTGTGTATAATCTAGAGCTTCATTTAGTTTAAATACTCTGTTCATATAGAGTGTTCATATTGATTTTCTATAGAATGTTACAAATTTAAAATCTTCCCTTGTTTTAGTAGATGCATAGGCCTTTCAAAATGTTAATGAGCTGAAATAGATTTTAATTCTTTGATAGCATTGGAGAAAATTTTATATAGACATGGACTACAAACAAAAGTACAAAATTTATTAACAAATATAATGGTGAATTTGACATGAAATAAATCAGAAATCTTGAAGTTTTTCAACAAAATATAAATCAAAATATTACTATAAGCACTTATTCTAATTTTTTTGTATTTCTGTATAAAATAATATATAGACAAATTTATGCATAGTTAAATCTCTTTATGTTAAAAACATTTTAAAATTAGCAAATTGATTTTTGTTAATAAATCAAACAATTTATTGTTATTTTTATATACAAATGAAAAAATTTTAACTTATCTAGGGTAGTTTATGATTGATAAACCAATATTGTACCCTTTGCTAGAAATGTTTAACAGGAGAAAAACTAAAAAGTTAAAATTATGAAAGACACTGAGTTTACAAATATTCTTCTTGGACCTCAGAAAGCAGTTCTTAGCACTGGGAAAGCAATGCATTCTAAAAACACACTATGGGTCCCGAATACCCAGACAGAAATCTTTCTTTGACCTCTTATACTTCTATAACAGTATATCATATTTCCTTATGAGTGTCTAACTTTGCTGCTACCTTAGGACATTTAGTATTTTTCTGACATGTAGCTTTAAAAATATACACTTCTACTCCAAATTTTGAAATTGTCTGAAAATGGGAAATTAAATAAATCGATTATTGTGAATACTTAAAGCAAATAAATTTTCCAAATGTTAGAATAGCTTAGCATACAATGGAACTATGGCTCTTAATGCATTTGAGTTTTGTTTTTTTCTGTATGTTCACTTTTAGGTGCCAGATTTCTTTTTTGACCTTAGCCTACAATATATAAAACAAGAAATTAAGTTGTATTTTAGAAATTTGCATATGAAGTTTTAGAGCTAAATTGAAGTCTCTATGAAATGACAGAAGTAGTTATTTAAGAGCAGATGCTAAAAAGTAAAAAATAAAGAAGACTTTTTTAGTTAAGAAACAATAAAGAGGGGCCGGCGAGGTGGCGCTCGAGGTAAGGTGTCTGCTTTGCAAGTGCTAGCCAAGGAAGGACCATGGTTTGATCCCCTGGCGTCCCATATGGTCCCCCCAAGCCAGGGGAAATTTCTGAGCGCTTAGCCAGGAGTAACCCCTGAGCAGCAAACAGGTGTGGCCCGAAAAACCAAAAAAAAAAAAAAAAAGAAAGAAAGAAAGAAACAATAAAGCAAGCATTGGACTCGTAGGGCTTACAATTTTCTAATGAGATAATTTCATAGCATAGAAAGTCATTTCTTCAAGACATAGCATAATGATTACCATTAATGTTGCTAACAGAGTGAAATGATGAATGAGAAGAATTTAACATTGGCATAGGACAATCTTGAATATATTTGGGAAACCTTTCAAGTACAGAGATTAAGGCATGAACATTAAATGCAAATTTGTAGTGGGGCATATTTCTACTGTTCAGCCTTTTTGAACATTTTCTGATTTTCTGGGTAGTAATTTCTCCCCCTACCACTAATCATTTCCCATCGTAAAAAGATGATTAAAGGAAATAATTTGCCATGAGCTGTTATTGATCTTGTATATTCCAGCTTGCCTTAAAGGAAATGTAAAATATATTTTGAAAAAAAGAAAACATTGTACTGCTCAAATGGATTTAGAGAAGTTATGATAAAATGAGACATTACCAGGCCTGGAATTGTAGTGCACTAAGTAACACACATGCCCAGAGTGTATATCTGATTCAGTGCTCAGATGTGATTCCTGGAAGTGCTCAGTGATTATATGCAGTATCAAGGATTAAAGATGGACTAGCCACTACTCTATATCTTCACCTCAATGACAACATTTTCTTTTGCTTCCTTTAGTGTTATACTATAGTTCATTTTATATATATATATATATATATATATATATATATATATATATATATATATGTGCTCCAGTGTTTAATCATTTATAATGCTATGAATTACTTCATACATTTTATAAATGAAGAAAGTGACACATGGATAAAAATTGTTTTATTGGTACAAGGGAGTGCTTGAATAGTAGAGAAGAACCACATAATGTTTGTTGTTGAAATTTTCCTAATCTATAATTCAGTATTCCTAAGTAAGAAGTAGTGATTTAATTGTTAGTATATGCAGTGGGTAACTGTAGCAAATTAATAAATTACTTTCCCAAAGCTTTTTGGTAAAGTCTTTAGGGTTCTCTAAGTAGAGTATTATGACATGTGCAAACAGTGAGAGCTGGACTTCTTCCTTTCCTATCTGAATTCCCTTGATATATTTTTCTTGCCTAATTGCTATAACAAGAACTTCTAGTACTAGGTTGAAGAGGAGTGGTGAGAGCGAACAGCCTTGTGTTGTACCAGAATTTAGAGGAAAGGCTTTTATTTTTTCTCCATTGGGGATAATATTTGCCATTGGCTTGTGGAAGACGGCTTCAACTATATTGAGAAAGGTTCCTTTTATTCCCAACTTGCTGAAAGTTTTGATCATGAATGGGTGTTGGACCTTATCAAATGCTTTCTCTGCGTCTATTGATATGATCATGTGATTTTTATTTTTCTTGTTGTTGATGTTGTGTACGATGTTGATAGATTTATGGATGTTAAACCATCATTGTATTCCTGGGATGAAACCTACTTGGTCGTAGTGTATGATCTTCTTGATGATGCATTGGATCCTATTTGCCAGGATTTTGTTGAAGATCTTTGCATCAGCATTCGTCAGCAAGGTGGCAGGCTACAAAATTAAACACAGACATCAATGGTCTTTTAATACACCAATAATGATAGGGAAGAGATGGATATCAAGAAGGCAATCCCATTCACATTAGTGCCATACAAATATCTTGGGGTCAACTTGACCAAAGACGTGAAGGACCTATACAAAGAAAACTATAAAGCCCTGCTCCAAGAAATAAGAGAGGACACACAGAAATGGAAACACATACCCTGCTCATGGATTGGCAGGATTAACGTCATTAAAATGGCAATACTCCCCAAAGCATTATACAGATTAATGTGATACCCTTAAAAATACCCATGATTTTTCAAAGAAGTGGATCAAACACTTATGAAGTTCATAATAAACACCCTCGAATAGCTAAAGCACTCCTAGGGAAAATAAAAATGGTAGGCATTACTTTCCCCAACTTTAAACTGCACTCCAAAGCAACAGTAGCCAAAACCGCATGGTATTGGAATAAAGACAGACCCTCAGATCAATGGAATAGGCTTGAGTTCTCAGAGAATGTTCCCAGACATAAAATTACCTAATTTTTGACAAAGGAGCAAGAAATCCTAAGTGGAGCAGGGAAAACCTCTTCAACAAGTGGTGCTGGCAGAACTGGTTAGCCACTTGCAAAAAAGCGAACATAGATCCCCAGTTAACATCATGTACGAAGTTAAAATCCAAATGGATTAAATACCTTGATAACAGACCTGATACCATAAGGTATATAGAACAACATGTCGGTAAATCTCTCCATGACATTGAGACTAAAGGCATCTTCAAGGAGGAAACTGCACTTTCCAAACAAGTGGAAGCAGAGATCAACAGATGGGAATACATTAAGCTGAGAAGCTTCTGCACCTCAAAAGAAATAGTGCCCAGGATACTAGAGCCACCCACCGAGTGGTAGAAACTATTCACCCAACACCCATCAGATAAGGGGCTAATATCCAAAATATACAGGGCACTGACAGAACTTTACAAGAAAAAAAAAAAAACATCTAATTCCATCAAAAAATGGGGAGAAGAAATGAACAGACACTTTGATAAAAAAAAAAATACAAATGGCCAAAAGGCACATGAAAAATGCTCCTCATCACTAATCATCAGGGAGATGCAAATCAAAACAATGATGAAATACCACCACACACCACAGAGATTGGCACACATTACAAAGAATGAGAAGAATCAGTGCTGGCGGGGATGTGGAGAGAAAGGAACTCTTATCCACTGCTGGTGGTAATGCCCTCTAGTCCAACCTCTATGGAAAGCGATATGGAGATTCCCCCAAAATCTGTAAATTGAGCTCCCATTCAACCCAGCTATTCCACTCCTAGGGATATAACCTAAGAACACAAGAATACAATACAAAACCCCTTCCTCACACCTATATTTATTGTAGCACTATTCACAGTAGCCAGGCTCTGGAAACAACCAAGATGCCCTTCAAGAGACGAATGGCTAAAGAAAATGTGGTACATATACACAATGGAATATTATGCAGCCATCAGGAAAGATGAAGTAATGAAATTTTCCTATACATGGATGTACATGTAATCTATCATGCTGAGTGAAATAAGTCAGAGGGAGAGAGAGATGCAGAATAGTCTCACTCATCTATGGGTTTTAAGAAAAATAAAACTCAATTTTTCAACAATCCTCAGAGACAATGAAAGGAGGGCTGAAACTTCCAGCTCACTTCATGAAGCTCACCACAAAGATTGGTGAGTGCAGTTATAGAAATAACTACATAGAGAACTACCATAATCATTTGAATGAATGAGGGAACTGGAAAGCCTGTCTGGAGTACAGATGGGAGTGTGGTGGAATGGAGGGAGATTTGGGACATTGGTGGTGGGAATGTTGCACTGGTGAAGGGGGTGTTCTTTACATGACTGAAACCTAATCACAATCATATATGTAATCAAGATGTTTAAATAAAGAAAAAAATCAAGAAAATAAATAAATTACTTTTTCCATTTTGAGGGGGTTCTAGAGGTACTCAATGATTACTCCAGGCTCTAATCTCAGGAAATATTGCTGTAGGACTTGCATCTAAAACTGAGAGATGGCCACTCGCAAGGCAAAGATCTATGCATTGTACTATTGCTGTAGCCCCTATTCTGTACAAAATTATAAATTATGCCTTATTACTAGTTTATTCAACATAGATTCTCCCAGTCCTGTTTGTAACTCATTAATTTCTACCTGCATATACTATTTTGATTAAAATTTAGAGCTAACACTAATATTACTTTTATCTTTTAGGGTTATTGTCCTCTTTCACTTTATTAAGAGTTTCAAATTTTCCTTGGGGTCAATGAGATAGTACAGTGGATAAGGCACTTGCTTTTCACGCAGCTGACAGGATTTTGTCTTTGGCATCCCTATTAGTCCCCCAACCACCAATATGAGTCATAAACAGGTATACAGAGCCAGGAGCAACTTCTGAGAATTGCCAGGTATAGCCCCAAACAAACAAACAAACAAAACCGTTAGATCGTTCAAAATTATGTATTTTATCTGTTCTTTCAGTCTCATTTGCTAATCCTTTTGTTGCTTTTGTTTATCTCCCCAGAAATTACTTATCTAGAGGGTTAGGAATTAAATTATTTTCTTATAGATCATTTAAATGATATATATTACACACTACCTTATTTAATATAAAATGATAAAGAATTATGATACGCTTAATTCCATGAGTATATATTAGTTGCATTTTTGTATGCCTAAATATTCACAGAAGTTCCAGTAGAATTGGAAATGTTCCACTGAAAAGAGATTTATTTTAATTTATTGTTTCTTTTTTAAATAAATCATTTAACTAAATTTTTGTGAAATATATATTAATAAAATTGTTAATGATTAAGTTTCAGTCATACAATGTACAACAATACACAAAATACAAAATCCTCCACCATTGTCCCCTGTTTTCCTGCAGCCCTTATTGCTACCCTCCCCTGTGGCAGAGACTTTTCTTTTTTTCCTTTTAAACACTGTGCTTTACAATACTGTTACTGAAGGTACAACATGTCTATAGATTTATCTCTTTCAGCACCCATCTTCTTCAGAATGATCATTTCCAACTATCATTGTTACATTCTCCACTCTAACTGCAGTTCATTATTTGTGGCAAGCTTCCTAGTCAAAGTTTAGGTGTACATAGCTGTAAGATTTCCTGGGAAAGAACTTAGAATATTTATCATGCCTTCACCACTGAAGGTATTGTCATAAAACATTAATAATCCTTATATGTAATCAAATGTAGTTGCTTTATTTTAATTACCTCTAAGTTCAAATATTTGCATGTTTGTATTGTTTTAAATTTAGGCTTAAATTCTAGAGATTGTATCTCTTTTCTAACAGGCTTTATTTTTATAAAGGTTTTTTTTTCAATATTCACCATATAAGAAAGGTAATTTGGTGCCTTTTTCCCAATACTATGTTCTCTCTGATGAAAATAATAAATCAAGTATAGAGTGTGCAAATCTATTTCCAAACAGGAGTAAGAAGGAAAGTGAGATGTGAATTCTGTTTTGCCAGTCTTTGCCAGCCAACAATAAGAAAAATAATGGGACTATAAAAACCTTTTGCTCTAGAGGAAAGGGTATATAGGTAGAAAGTACCTTTATTTTAGGTAATCAGATTTTGTAGCTCTCTCTACAGTTAGTTTTTTTTTCCTGCCAAAATATGCCTGAATCTAGGGACCCAAACAAGAGCACAGCAGTGGGGCATTTGAATGACATCCAGCAAACACAGGATTACCCCTACTTTGATTTCCAGCATCCCTTATAGTCCACCGAGCCTGCCAGGAGTGATTTCTGAGTGCAGACCCAAGAGTAACTAACCCCTAGAGAGCCACCAGGTGTGACCCAAAAACGAAACAAAATACAAACAAAAAAAGCCTGACTCTATTGTGTCTTCTTGTTTCTATTTATTTTTAGTAAAGAGAAGGGGTATTTAAAAATTATTGATGAGTCAGTCGTTTCCAAAGCTTGGCAAGGCTCGAGCGCGCGCCAGCTCCTCGATAACTTCAAACTTAAGTGGCGGAGAGTTGGCACGAGGGGAGATGTCAGGTGTCAGCTGGTCTTCTGAGGTGCATAGTTGTTGGTACAGAACCTTTGAGTCCTTTCTGGTTGCTTCATCCACTTGATTCTTTACGAAGGTGGTGAGTTTGCGAAAAGCCCAAGGACCAAAGGAAACTAGCAACATAAAGCCAATGAAGGGCCCCAAAAAGGCTGGGAGCACTGTTGCTTTCCATGGAGTGGTAGAAAACCAATTTTTGTACCAGCTCTCACTCTGCTCTATATCTTTTTGTCTATTTACTAAATTATCCTCTATGTGTTGAATGCTATCTCTAGCTAAGCCGAATTTATTTTAAAAAGCAACATTTTACTCTAAAGATGACACAAATTCCCCCCTCCCTCAAAAAAAATGTTCATTTTGAACCACGACGGTTATTCTGCACTCTTTGCTAGGAAATCAACAGTAGTGTAAACTTCTTTAAGTTTGTAAACATTTTTAGCAACAGTTATAAGGCATTAGCAGATTCTAGAGTATGAACCAATGAATAAATATTTGTGCTTACACCAATAACACCTAGGCCTTTTAATAAGGCTAGGGTGATGGCATTATTTGATTTTTGTACTGCAGCGGGGGAGAGACACAAGATTATATTTAAGAGGTAATAAGGCACTTTTTGATCTAACAGTCAATTTAGACATTAAAAGAACCAAAACACAGTGGTACTAGGACTAAAGAAACAAATGTAAAACAATGGGGGAGATAAGCTAGTGAAACAGGCAAAAAACGTTAAATTGGGGGCAATCATGAACTGAAAGGAGAAATCAACGGCAAGAATTTGATTACAATTTTAGGGGGAATCATATTGGGTACCAAAAGGCAAAGTTCAAGTTCCACCACCTGTTCCAAGGTGATGCCGAAGTGAGGCTTGGGGCTGGATTGCAGGGCGAGGGGGTCAGAGACAGGCAGGGGGTCGCCAAAGCAGAAGGGCGGTTGAGATGAATAGCAGATAGACAGGGTCAGTGATGGTGGAGGCGTTGACCATCTGCAGGATGAGGTTCGAGGTGGAAACTGGACCAACAGGTTTGATGGTTAATCTAGGCATTAACAAAGCTAATAGTCATGATAAGCAAGAAACATTTTAGTAACAATATGGGGAGAATGTCCAGTGGAGCTGGGGGCTTCAATGAAGATGGAAGTGTTATTAACCACAATGGTTTGATTGCAAATGTTTGATAGTTGGACGGGGGGGGGGGGCGCATATATGGTCTGAGTAAGCAAGTTCCCACGCTCATGACCTGTGTCAAAGGTATGCCTTGATGAGTCTCAGCTCCCCAGTGGAGGTCAGCAGGGTTGCTGACTCAAGGGTAGCAGATGCGGTGACTGGAAGCCCCACACCTCTTCACCCAGTGTGGCCAGTCCACCGAGGCACGTCTGTCCCTTCCATATTGTATACTAAACAGGGGGAGATGTAGGAGACCGAGACCCCACATATCAAAGAAACTCTGAATGAATTTTTCACCGCCTGCCTGATTCAAGCCACAAAAGTTTGCATAGCCCCGAACCAACAGAAAACTCTGCAAATAAATTTAGCTCAGCACAAAGAATCTGGCTTAACCAGATTCCTTAACCTTTCCATGGAACCTGTTTTTGTAACTGCTCTCAAGCATGTAGTTATAGATATGTTTTTGTAAAGTTTAAATTATGATCCTTATTGCTTGCACAAAAGATAGATCTAAATGGAAAATAGGCTAAACAAATAATTGTATTTGCGTAAATATCAATCAGCTATTTGTTTAAGAATTTGCTTCCCCTCCCCCCATCCTGCCAGGTTCCTCTTCATCCTTCCCGCCATCAAAATGTGTTTATGCTCCCATTGGTTAAAATTGTTGTACTTGTATAAATAATGTTTTATTGAAAAAAAATAAATAAAGAGAGAAAACACACAAAAAATTATTGATGAGTTAATTTAATATTTTCTGGAGCAAAAATGGGAAGATATTTTCAATTGTTTTTTTGTTTTGTTTTGTTTTGTTTTGTTTTTGTTTTTTCAGCCACACCCATTTGATGCTCAGGGGTTACTCCTGGCTAAGCGCTAAGAAATTGCCCCTGGCTTGGGGGGACCATATGGGACGCCAGGGGATCGAACTGCGCCAGGGAATTGAACCGCGGATCAAACCGCGGTCCTGATACTTGGCTAGCGCTTGCAAGGCAGACACCTTACCTCTAGCGCCACCTCGCCAGCCCCTCAATTGTTTTATTTACAGATATTGATCTACCATTTTACTTTAATCTTATGAAAACTAATAGTAGGGATATTATTTTATTTTCTAATCTTATTATCTCCAACTTTTAGATTTCAAATTTTTGTTAATAGTATTTTACATTTATAGCATTTTTATTATATTTTTTTGTATTTTATCTGGAACTCTTATAAGTTTATACTTCATATGTGCATCTGTGTATACTAAGTATATAGTTCTGATAATAATTTAACTTTAAGACCAGTAAATTAGAAAAAAGAAACATAAATATGATAGCTTATATTTTATGTGAGATATTTCTTTTTGGATATTGTTATACATTGGTTTGGGAAATCTTTTCAAGAAAAAGATGCAAGTGAATGTTGCATTTATTGATTATCACCATTGAGCTATATTTGGTTTCTAATATTTGACAAACCACCACAAATTTAGTAAATAAAAATAAGAAAAATACATTACATAGTTCAGAGCATTAGAAGCATAAAATCATTCTCACTAGGACAATACTCAAAGATGCTTCACAATCAGGGTATCTATATTCAATTACATATTGTTTATCAAATATAGCATTAAGTAAAAATAATGTTTAAACTATTTCTATATGTATGTGTTATTGAAATTAAATACTTGTGAGGATTTGAAATTAAGTGTTTTAATTATGTAAATTATTATTTGATAGGGGCCGACGTGGTGGCGCTAGAGGTAAGGTGCCTGCCTTGCCTGTGGTAGCCTAGGACGGACCGCGGTTCGGTCCCCTGGTGTCCCATATGGTGCCCCAAACCAGGAGCGATTTCTGAGTGCATAGCCAGGAGTAACCCCTGAGCGTTACCGGGTGTGGTCCAAAAATAAAACAAAAATTCTTATTTGATGTTTCAGTTTTTTTATCATTCATAATGCTATTGAAAATTAAGGTAAATTTCAAGACTAAAAGATATTGAGATATACTCTTCTTGTATGTGTTTTTTTTAGTATTTCAGGTTCATCTCCACCATACAAGTATGTTCACACCACAAGCTACTGGAGAAAAGACTACAGAGGTGGAACAAACTGGTTGAGAACCCTCTATTGGTATCCCTCATAGAAGATGAAGGAGAACACATCAAGTTCCTTCTGTGTCCTGGAGATTACTCTGCCAATTTTACATGGTGGCCATCAGGTTAAGCCTATGTCTATTTGATCTGATTAAACTTATGCTATCATGAATCACAAGGGTGCCACAGTAATTTACTTGACAGGATTTTGCATGTTGAGTCTGAAAGAATATGTGAAAGTGACTTCCACCTAAAGAACTAAGTTCTTTAATGGAAAAACTATCAAAAATAAGACAGTATAGATAAGAGAAATTTATTAATGAGACAACACACATCTAAGATTTCTCTTGTTTTCTTTCTCACACTCTCTTTTCCTCTCTCTCATGAGAAAGTAGAATTGCACACCTTGTTTCAGGTCAGGTCAATTGTCTTGAATGAGTCAGACTAAAGTTGAATCCCGGGCACCTTATTTGATCTCCAAGCATAGCCAGGAACTCTTTGGGTACAGAGCCTTGATCACAAAATAATATTAATAAATGCAAAAATAATCCATTTTAAAATAATCTAGGATATACTTTGTTTCAAATTAGAGAACCATGTACTCATTGTAGTTTTTTCAATATGTATTTATGTTTATTTTATAATCAGCTTCATTTATACAAGCACAAATATTTTTCTTTTCCTGGAACCCAAAGATACTTTGGTTGGAGGCACAATGAAATATTTCTTACTTTTATAAATCTCAGTTTACATACTCACAGTCCTCTTGCTTCAGCATTACACACATTTTATTCTTCTCCTCTTTCCTACCCCTAAATGTTTTTTGAACATATCATAGAGTTAAAATCTAGCTAATATGAATAAATTACACTACATCAATGAAACTTTTTGATAAAGTATTTCAACTAATAAAACTAATATTATTAGTTTTGAATACAAATTATATAGTAGTTTTATACGTCATTGATATTTAAAATGTCATGATGACTAAATTAAGCAAAGGAATTAAATGTATTATATATTCATATATAGTCAAACATTTATTTGTATGTGCTATCAGAAAGATGTAATCATATTTCATTGAGTTTTGAATACTAACTTCTAATATTTTTTCCACTTCAAATATTATGAGGGATTATTTGTAGATAATATGCACAAACTTTCAAGAAAATTAATATGTGGGCCAAAATAAACTTCCATTTCATTTTTGGAATTAGCTATTTAATTAAATTTTTGTTTATCCTCTTGAAATAGAAATAACTGAAAGTATTTAACCTTTGGAAAAATCACTATTTCTAAGAAAATTAGAAAAGTTATATTGCAATAATATCAACTTTATTTGTGGTTTATTTTTCAGTTGTTATATCCTCATGAATAATTAAGATTTAATGATATGAGAATAATCCCTATAAAATTTATTTAACATATTTCTATAAAATTTAATTTTCACTAAAAATTTAGAGCTGATTTTCGAATTTATTCTGGACAGTAGTTTAACATGTGTCTACTTCAAAATTTTTTAAGTATGCCTCCCCATTGCAAAACCTAATTTTGAATTAAATTATAGGCAAGACATTTTCCATCTTGAACACCAAGTTAGAGAGTTTTAGAAAATGTAAAGATTTAAGACATCAAACATCTAATTAAAAATGGAATTTTAACATCAAGCATCTAATTAAATAATGGAATTTAAAAAGTTGCCAAAGCATAGCAAAATAATCACCTAAAGTTAACCCATAAGTTTCAAAATATGTCAGGACCAGATAGGTAATAATATAGTAGGTATGGTTGTTGCCTAGCATATGACCAAGCCAAGTTTAATTCCATGATCCCCCAAGCCCACCAAGAGTGATCCTGTAGCACAGTGCCATGAACAAGTTCTGACCAAATCTGGGCATGGCTTAAAAATAAAGAAAAGCATAACAGAATTCATAGCAGCAGACAAACAAATAAAATTCTACAGGTCAGAAGGGATTGATGGAGTATTGACAATATGTTGAATGCAATATAAACTTAAAACAAGAATACCTATCTAGAATATCAAGCAAATTTGAAGGAGTGAGTGATAGGAAATATAGTATAGCATGTAGGGCTCATATATGAGCACAGCTATGCATGGCATAAAAATTAAATAAATTGAAGGAGTGAGTGACACAATATTTTATAGACAAACATCTTAGAAAGTTTATGGTCTGAAAATTAGCTCTTTAAAATTCATTAAGTGGGGCCGGGCGGTGGCGCTAAAGGTAAGGTGCCTGCCTTGCCTGCGCTAGCCTTGGATGGACCGCGGTTCGATCCCCCGGTGTCCCATATGGTCCCCCAAGCCAGGAGCAACTTCTGAGCACATAGCCAGGAGTAACCCCTGAGTGTTACAGGGTGTGGCCCAAAAAAACAAAAAACAAACAAAAAAAATTCATTAAGTGGTTTATTTTTTATCAAAGGCCTACTAGGTTCTACACAAAGGATTAGGCACTATACAAAGTACCAAAAAAAATGAAATGCAGGAAAGTGGGAAAACAATAGTAGGCTTTAGTATAATGAATTTAATGTTCGCATACTTTGATCTTAAGAGAAGCTATAAATGCAGAGGTGATATATGTGGTGTTGTCAAAGTAAATACACTTAGATAAAGCAAATAAACAAAAAGACAAATTAGAACTCAATATTTATTAAAATTACATACTAAAGTACAGGAAAAAATAAATAATAAAGGCCATAGCAATAGGGTTACCTCCACCTAGAATCTTTATGAAACATGGCAATGTATTTTTTTTGTGAGAATTGAAACTAATGTCCTGAATTCAAAAGTTAAAAGGCATAGAATAGCAAGATAAATTTAAAAATTTAACCCAAATTTCTACTTCTAAGATGCATAGTATCATATTACATAGTACATATATACATATTCATTGCATGCCCTTTTGATAAACAGAGGCTCTGATTAAAATACTTAGGAAAAACCATACATGAACAATGAATTTAGAAAAGGGCATGTCCTTTTTATCAAGCAAAATAGGCTTTATGCTAAAATGGCAAAAGAAGTTACAACAAATGCTTAAGAAACACATATCATTTGATATTATTATAGGCATGTATTTTACTAAATTTGAGAACTGGATATGTTTTAGACCTTTGTAAGCTTCTAAGACTGACTAAAAGGACTGACTAGTACTAAAATGAAAACAGTAACCTAAATTCTCTCTCAAAATGAACATTGATTTCAGACAGGTTCATAAGTGAGATTTTCCAAATTTTCAAGGAAGACATATCATCTATCCTTCTCAAAGTCTTTTTTTGAAAGAAGATTAAACTGGAATTCTTACAGTTTTATTATAAGACCAGCATTATTCTGAAATAAAAAGCAGACAGTGCTATCACTAAAGAAGCCGATTATGGACAAAGTTTCCTAATGTTCATAGATGGCAAAGATTCGCAATCAAATTTTTGCAAATTGAATAAAATAAGTATTAAATGGGTCATAGACCAGCATAATCAATTGAGATTTATCAAAGGGATGCATGGATAGCTCAATTTATGTGAAATACTGAATTTATATGAAGAAAGTTAAAAATAATTATCATGTCAATTGATACAGAGAAATCATCAAACAAGTTTCAACAGCCATTTATCATAAAACTTTTAATAAAATGAAATAGAAATAACTTACCTCAGTATAGTAAAGGTCATCCATCTAAAATCCCAAGCTAACATATTGCTCTACGATGAAATAATGAAAGATATTTCCACTGAGATGAAGCACAAGATAAGGATGTAAAGTTTCACAACAATTATAAAGCAATGTTATTGAAGTGCCAGAAATTATTTAAGAAAGGAATTAAAGTATGGCAGAAGGACAAAAGTTAAAACTACCATTATTTATAGATAACATGATATTATACTAATTATTCTAGTTAAAAAAAATAAAGGAAAATAAACTAGATCTTTATTCACATTATAAACAAAATATAATTAAATATAGATTAAGAATTTTATATTATATCTGATTGCATAAAATATATCAAGGAAAACATCGTAAAATCTCTTTATGTTATTAACTTCAAAATGTTCAAGAAGACAACCAAATTAACAAGGAAAACAAAGGCAGAAGGAAATGACCAGGAATAATGAATGACTTATGCACCGAGAAATAAACAATAGGTAAAAATAAAATGGTAGCCTAGTGAGTGTGAGAAAGTAATTGTTCACCAGACTTTGGACAAAAGATTGATAAACAAGATATATCAATCAAATGCACAAAGATCAACAACAACACACTTTTCAAAATGGGAAGAAAGTTAAATATTTTCTCAAATAATAAATACAAACAACCAAAAGGCATATAAAATTGTTGAACATAACTGAGTACCATATAAATACAAATCAAAATGACAATATATAAACTCACATAAGATTGAATGATTTTTTATTTAAGTATAGACATAATATCAGCGCAAAATCTCATTTACTGTTGATTGGATTGGCACCTGATTTAGTCTTTATGGAGAATAGTACAGACTTCTCAGAAAAAGAAAAATTAGAACTTCCATTTGACCAAAGTTCATTCTTGGCTATCTAGCCTAAAAATTAAAAGGCATTAATTCACAAGTATATGTGGACACCTCTGTTCATTGCAGTCCTATTTTAAATAACTAATAACCCAGAGCAAAACAACCTTTGAAAACTGCAAATGACCTATTAAGATTTAAAAATAAATGTGGTTGGGAAGTGGAGCAACAGGGGCATAGTGCATTTGAGTTGCATATAGTCAACCTAAGTTCAATCATGAACACCCTGATATTTATTTATTTATCAGGAGTGATTACCAAGCACAGAGCCAGGAATAAGTCTGAAGAATCACCATGTTAGTCCCCTCAAGAAACAAAATGTATATATTGTTGTTATACACACACATACATGTATACACACAATGAAACATTATTCAGTTGAGGAAAGTTATTTTCAATACATTTCAACTTGCGTAGAACTGAAAGTTGGCATCTAAAAAGAGTCAAAACAAGAAAGGCTAATTACCAAGCTCACATGTTGTGACTAGATGAAACTAGACGATAACTATGTGAACACCTCTGAAATATTGCAAATCGAATGTAAACATAAGGCTATCAAAATGGCAAGGAAAGAAAAAAACTAGAGACACTCTGTTAATGGATATGGTCTCAAACAAACAACAATATTAATTATATTTAATATGAATTATATTTAAACCATGATGTTTCGTAAAATTATTTGAAATAAAAACATTAAAATGTAGCATCAATCAAAAATATATTGGGGCTGAAGCATTCATAAAGATGGCAAAACATTTGTCTTGCTTATCTCTAATGGAGGTTTGATTTCTCACATACCCATATGGTCCTCTGAGCACCAACAGGAGTGATTCTTGAGTGCAGGTACAGAAATAACTCCTGAATATATAGCCAACTTTGGCTCCCTAAAAGAAATTCAATGACAAATGTCTCTCAGAGACAAAAGAGAGGAGGACTGGAAGGTTCAGCTCATGACTTGAAGCCCACCACAGAGAGTGATAGGTGGAGTTAGAAAATAATTACACTGAGAACCATCACAATAAAATGTGACTGAATGAGGGAAGTAGAAAGCCTATCTAGTGCACAGGCCGGTGGGGGGTGGAGAGGAGGGACACTTGGGACATTGGTGATGGGAATGTTGCACTGGTGAAGGTTTTTCTTTAATCAAAATAAAGAGAAAAATAAAAAGAACTGTTTTCAACAAAATACTTTTCTTAGGGAAAGCAACTTCATTTGGTCGGCTGGTGTAAAAAAATTAATGAATATATAAAAATAAAAATATGCTGCCTTCAAAACTAGAATATAAATAAATATTCACAATATATTTGTATTGTCATATAATAGGTTGATAGGTCACCTACAGAATCTAATTAGACATAACTCCACTTCAGATATACCTTATTGGTTAGAAGATTGGCACAGCACAAAGTTCACCTGTGATTAGTGCAGTTAGAGAAATAACTATATTGAGAACTACCATAACAATACGAATGAATGAGGGAAGTAGAAAGCCTGTCTAGAGTACAGGTGGGGTTGGGGTGGGGAGAAGGAAGTTTTGGGATATTGGGAATGGGAATGTTGCACTGGTGATGGGGGGGTGTTCTTTACATGACTGAAACCCAACTACAGTCATGTTTGTAATCAAGGTGTTTAAATAAAGATATTAATAAAAAAAAAGTATTTAGGGCCCGGAGAGATAGCACAGCGGCGTTTGCCTTGCAAGCAGCTGATCCAGGACCTAAGGTGGTTGGTTCGAATCCCGGTGTCCCATATGGTCCCCCGTGCCTGCTAGGAGCTATTTCTGAGCAGACAGCCAGGAGTAACCCCTGAGCACCGCTGGGTGTGGCCCATAAAAAAAATTAAAAGTTTTTCATTGCTAGAATTTTAGTCCAAAATTTAAATTGCAATAAATAAATACATAATCCTTCTTAAATCAACTCAAAAGACTTAGGATATAAAAGTAATAGCATCTGCTTTATCAACATTTTGGATACAAAAAAGGTTAAGTTCTTTATTTTTGTTTTGTTTTTGGTGCCACACCAGTAACGCAAAATGGTTATTCCTGGTTACTCCTGACTATACTCTCAGAAATCGCTCCTGCCTTGGGAGACCAAATGGGATGCCGGTGATCATGCAGGGGATCAAACCGAAGTCTGTTCAGGATCAACCTCTGAAAGGCAAACACCCCCAAAGGTTGTTTTTGTTTTTTGGTTTTTTTTTTGTTTTTTTTTTTAGAAAATAGTTCAGATCTCTTTTATAATGAAGGCATACATTATAACTCAAAGTTGGTTCTCTGACTCTCTCCTTTATTTCCATTTTATAGACATATGTACCATACACATATGCATGTATTTTGTGTTGCTCTAGAGCCAATCCAGGTCTTACACACCAAGGTATGTGCTATACTAATGATGTATATACTCTATTTCCTCTATTTTTATTTTAGTATTTTCTCTATTCCTTTATCTTGTATTGTGCACTCAATTCTTTTGTTGGTTGAGCAAGATTTTAAAGCTATATATAAAACATTGAAAGTATAAAGCAGTTATTTTGATGAACAATCTATACACAAGCCTCATGTCTGTTTTTATGTAATTATACATTTCACTGCAGTCTTACTTAGATAATATGTATTAATAACTTGTAGAAAATTTGGAAAATAATGTTGAGAAATATTTGTATTAATTACCTTATTTAAATGTCATGGTTAAATCATTTAGTGATATTGCTATTCATAATAATAACCAAAACACATACATTCAAAGTAATTATTTATTTATTTATAGAATATCTTCCTGGACATGCTTTTATTATAATATTTGTGAAAACTTAGTATTTATTCCATTAACTTACTGTTTAGTTTACTACTTATTATTTGAGGATACATTTTTCTCATCTCTAAAATGCACATAAAATAGTGCCTACCTCTTACTGTAATGAGGAAGATAGTTAAGCAAATGATATAAATACAACAAATTGTTATAACTAAATGGCAAGCAATTATTTAATAGTAAAATCATGAATAATTTAAAATGATAATGTAAAAATTTATATCAATTTAAATCTTATCTGTTAATTGCATATTGAATAATTCAAAAAGTTTTATTACAAAAGTACACAGTATACATACTATTAAAACTTGAAATTTGGGCCGGGCGGTGGCGCTAAAGGTAAGGTGCCTGCCTTGCCTGCGCTAGCCTTGGACGGACCGCGGTTCGATCCCCCGGCGTCCCATATGGTCCCCCAAGCCAGGGGCAACTTCTGAGCGCATAGCCAGGAGTAACCCCTGAGCGTTACCGGGTGTGGCCCAAAAACCAAAAAAAAAAAAAAAACTTGAAATTTAAGACATTTTTAATTACAGCTAAACATACATATCTAACTAAATTTTTCTTGTTTTTTCTTTAAGCAAAATACATTTTCTTCACACTTTTCTATCCTATTTTAATGTTTCAATTTAATAGTCTCTGCAAAGATTTAGTATACCCTATCAATTACTTGATTACAATATGCACAAATATTAATTTAGCATCCTGTATAGAACTAATGGGTTTTTTCTTTGCCTTGAACTATCTTTTAAGGTATTTATAGGTTATTTTATAATGCAAATAATTTCAATTTGACATCTATGACTATAGGGAAATTATTCTAATTTGAAATGATATTAAATGCATACAGAGAGAAAAGTACAAGTGAATCATCTCTACTGAATTACTTAGTTTCACCTTTTTCTATTCAATACTTCTAAGTTCTCCATTAGATCAAAGCTTACATAGCATACAATAAATATCTCCAATTTAAAGTTTTATTCTTAAAAATAAAATCTGACTTTTTTAAAAACAATATGTCTTGGAGGGCAATAAAAATATATCTTGTTTCATATTAAGAACAAAGCTTCTATTTTTTATTTGTACTGCTAGTTTAATATTCTTGATTAAGGATTAAGATTAAAAAATTAAGATTAAGGAATACTAGAGAAAGTTTTTGTTTGACATCATAAAAAGTAATAAACTATTTTGATTAATTTTATCACTAAAATAGATTCAAACTTAGATTTTTATTAAATTTCTGTTTTACTTATTAGTTTTTGACAACACCTGGCAGTAATCAAGGGTTATTCCTTTTTTTGCACTTAAAAATCAGCTGTGGTGGCTGGAGAGATAGCATGGAGGTAAGGCACTTGCCTTGCATGCATAAGGACGGAGGTTCGAATCCTGGCATCCCATATATTCCCCGAGCCTGCAAAGAGTGATTTTTGAGCATAGAGCCAGGAGTAATCCCTCAGCACTGCCGGGTGTGACCTAAAAAAAAAAAATTACCTCTGGAGTTTTGAGCAGAACTAGTACAGTGGGTAGGAAAATTGCCTTGCATGAGATCAAACCAGACTCAATACCCGGCATCCTATGTGGCCCACAGATTTATGAGGGAAAATCCAGAAGTAACCTATGAGTGCTGTTGCTTGGTGATTAAACAAGAGTCAGATTATCCGACACAAGAGCTGCAATTATTAACTATCTCTGTCCTTATATTTATTAATGGTTGATTTTTATTTTTGAATATTATTCAGTGTATGTATAAATTATCATGGTTCTATTACAAACAATTACAATATGTGATGACGTACTATATATTAGTATGGTACTTTTGGGAATAAAAATCCTAATATTTTTATATTAATGCACATTTTACAATATAAATTCTATTTTATATTAATATACATTAAATATATTATGTAGAATTTATATACAGAAATAATTTGAATAAACTAGAATAAAAAACATTAGATTTTATTAAATATTACTTTTACTCTGTGTTTGGAAGGGTTTCCAAATTTTATATTACATTTGGAGAATCATAATTACAATATAAAAATGAGCCAAAATTCAAAGTAAAACAAACCAATTTGATGTGAAAGTGAATTAAAGAAACTAGTGGCATGTATACAATGTATTAATCACACTCATTGAATTCACATTTTTAGACTACATTATTTTTTTTCAATTCTGCTTTTGGCTCATTATTTCTTTATGAATCATGTTTCTCCAAATTCTAAGAAATGGAACTCAAAGCAGTGTAAAAAGACATTTTTTAAATGTTATTGGATAGTGTATTCAGTATTTTCAGTTTTGCATTAATTATCAGAAAGATAAAAACATGAGGCATCTCTCAAATACATCTAATTTCTCTTTTGATGAAATGTTGCCTCCTTCTTTAAATGCACTAAATATATGTCTTTTTTTGTTTTGTTTTTGTTTTTTGGCCATACCCAGTGATGCTCAGGGATTACTCTTGGCTATGCACTCAGAGCTCAGAAATCGCTCCTGGCTTGGGGGACCACATGGCATACAGGGGGATCAAACAGCAGTTCTTTGTAGGTTATCCACATGCAAGGCAAATGCCCTATCACTTGTGCCACCACTCCTGCACCAATCTTTATAGAAATAAACATAATAACTAACATTTCTTCAATTTTATATCATTTGTTGATAAACTCTAACACAAAAAGGCATCTTTCTTTACAGTTACAAACTAAATTACACAGTGCTCTCATTTACTCAATTTAGATGAAAACATTAAATAAGAAAAAAGCTAGATACACTTAAATAATATTCAATAATGAAGAGAAAGAGTTGGGACAGTAAAGCAAATTTTAGGTAAGTTTCGCCTAAATAAGAGTGACACCACAATAATCCCTAATAACTGTAATCATTGTTCTTTTAATAGCTCACAGTTCCAATTGATCTGAATTGCAGGAAAAGTTTTTTTCTGACTCCTCCGAGCTTCCCACTCTGGAAACAAGTTGTCAGTCTGTGAAGTACAAATATTCAGAGACTTCATTCATGGTGATTGATTATTGACAGAATTTAGTCCCCCATGTGTGAAGAGCAAGGTAGTTTGATTCCTGAGGCCTTTCATTGTTGCTTCACCTGGGATGTTACAGTTTTTTCTAAGTTCAAAAGGAAAATCTGTTTTCTCATGTCTGACCTCTAGACTTCAATCCACTTTTCAAGGTCTCCTACAGCAGGCCCAATGAGAGTAATATATCATTAGACTCATTTATATCCAACTTAAATTTGTAAGTCTAAGTCTTTAAATTTACCGTATCATCACTAAGCATGTGACTGCCAATTTTTGAATTCTGCTTATCATGTACAGTGTCATTGTTAGTAGGGCATAATATTGATGCACTTAACTATGGTAGTAGTATAATCAAATTCACTCTAATAAGAATTTCAAAATTTTATTATTAGTTTCTAATTTTTTATGGTTGCATTTTCTTTTGTTTACCATCTTCTGTAGCTAATTTTTTATTTAGTTGTATTCATTCAAAATATCAAGCATATAATATATTTTCTAATATTAAATATATATTAAAACATCACTATTAGTATCAAAATATAAAAACTATTATAGTATACAATCAGACATTTATATATTGGTTTAAAACATGTTTAAGAAAGTTTTGTGATTATTGCTATAGCATGGAACATTTTTAAATTCTCTCTTCTTGGTTCAGAGAGATAGAACATTGGAAAGTACTTGTCTTTTGCAGACAACATACCTCAGTTAGATCACAGAGGTCACAGAGCATAAGTTGGTGTGGGTCCTAGAGTCTCTGAGCATACCTTTTATGTTCCAGGGTCATTCTTGACATATGCAGGCCTCTTTTTTTTTTTCTTTTTTATTTATTTATTTATTTATTTATTTATTTATTTATTTATTTTTGAGTTTGGGGTTTGCTTTCTTTTTTGTTTATTTAAACACCTTGATTACATACATGATTGTGTTTGGGTTTCAGTCATGTAAAGAACACCACCCATCACCAGTGCAACATTCCCATCACCAATGTCCCAAGTCTCCCTCCTCCCCACCCGACCCCCACCTGTACTCTAAACAGGCTCTCCATTTCCCTCATACATTCTCATTATTAGGAAAGTTCAAAATGTAGTTATTTCTCTAACTAAACTCATCACTTTTTGTGGTGAGCTGGAACTTCCAGCTCTTTTCTCTTTTGTGTCTGAAAATTATTATTGCAAGAATGTCTTTCATTTTTCTTAAAACCCATAGATGAGTGAGACCATTCTGCATTTCTCTCTCTCTCTGACTTATTTCACTCAGCATAATAGATTCCGTGTACATCCATGTATAGGAAAATTTCATGACTTCATCTCTCCTGACAGCTGCATAATATTCCATACCACCACTAAGGATATTCCATAATTAAAAAGTAAACTGAATTTAAAATGAAGATAAAAATAAAATATACTATCCCCCCTAATAACTGTAAAGCAGGAGAAAAATGACTAAAATAATCAATCCAATACTCTAGGAAGTGTAACTGTTTATTTTTTAAATGTTTATTCTTGAATAAATATATAAGGTCTCTTGTAAAAGCATTAAGTTTCTGCTGTTTTTAATTTGATCAAATTCTTCATCAGAACTTGTTGACTTCAGAGGATCTGCAGCAGCTGAACTAAAACGCTTCTTCATGGCAAAAATAGCTCACTTGATTTGGCATTATTAACAATGCCCACATCATGCAACTTTTCTTTTTTTTTTTTTTTTGGCCACACCCGTTTGACGCTCAGGGGTTACTCCTGGCTATGTGCTCAGAAATCGCCCCCTGGCTTGGGGGGACCATATGGGGACACCGGGGGATCGAACCGCGGTCCTTCCTTGGCTAGCGCTTGCAAGGCAGACACCTTACCTCCAGCAGTAAGAAAACCATAATTTGTACAAGCCTGATATTGGAGACAAAATCAGAGAAAGCTTATTTATGTTTTAAATATAGGGAAAATCATGGAAAATAGAGGACCTTATCAGCTACTTTACTGACCCTAGGAGTCAAATGTATGCAAAAGAAGTGATAAAAGGACAAACATATAATTGAAAAAATGAAATGGATTTGTATACAACTATAACCATTTTTTCTCATGCCTTTTAGCACAGCCATTATCAGATTGTGAGCAGTATTGTTTAAAGTTTGTTGAACACAACATTGACCTGTCACTGATTCACCTTAAAGCAAGTGGAATGCAGTATTCGAGTTAACTCATATTTTAAGAAAACTAAATATTAAACAATTAAAAAAGGCAGTCAAAAATCACCTGATTTTTGGGAGAACATAATTTTTCATATTTTTCCTGAACAATGGTAAAGTTAGAGTGAAATAAACAACAAAGATAAAAATGAAGGAAGCATAAATTTTTTGAGAAAAAAATTGAAGTATTGTTAAAATACCTATTGTTGGGCTGGAATGGTGGTGCAAGTGGTAAGGCATCTGTCTGCCTTGCCCGCACTAGTGTAGTACTGATGTGGTTTGATCCCTGAGTGTCCCATACGGTCCCCGAAGCCAGGAGCGATTTTTGAGCTCATAGCCAGGAGTGATTTATGAGTGCATAGCCAGGAGTAACCCCTGAGCATCACCAGGTGTGACCCCAAAATAAAAACAAACAAAAAACCCACAACAAAACAAAACAAAAACCTATTGATGAAAAAATTGTGTGAAATAAAGTATACTTCATAACTTGTAGAAAAAAATCTTTAAAATATTTGAATTATATTATAATATTGATAATAAAAATCTTCAAAACAACAATGATAAATTTAGAAAACAAGCAATATTTACCAAAGAAGGAAAAGTTAATGTAAGATTATGTTTGTTGCTGAAATGTTTTATATAAAATGAATTGCATTATCTGTGTCTAAAATTTTTAAATATTCTATTAGGCTAAGCAGATATATTGAGAGCTAAAAATATATTCACATGCCTTCAGAATAGTTCAACAGAAACTATTCAATAAGAATGAAAGTAAAGATTGAAAAAACAGCAAGTCTTAAGAAAATGAAAGTATATCAAAATACTGATAAAAAAAGAAGGTAAAAGAAAAATTAAAAGTAGAAAAAAATGTGGAAAAAATCATGTTCAAAGGCCAGAGCAATGGCGCAGCAGTGGGGAGTTTTCCTTGTACATGCTGACCCATTCGAGGTTCAATCCCTGAGTCCCATATGGTCCCCAAGCCAGGAGTTATTTCTGAGCATATAGCCAGGAGTAACCCCTGAGTGTCACCAGGTATGACCCAAGAATAAAAAAAAAAATCATGATCAACAATTTTGCAAAACATAATGATGGTTACTTCAAAAGAAGTCTACAGTAGGAAAGTTGCAAATAAATCTATACTTAAAGAAACCATAGTCAAACACATAATTTTCTATTTAACTAAATCACAGTGACTAATCATGCAGTAGGACTACTCAGTATGATTACTAAGTTCACTTGAAACCAAGGAAATCAGAAGGGAATGAGATGATAGAGTCAACAAACTGAAAATAAAGAAATAAAGAAGAAAACAAACAAAAACCTGTCAACTCAGAAACACATTCAAAAAAATATCTTCATAAATAAAATTCTGTGTTCACAGATGAGTATTGAAAACTGTTATTAGTAAAAGCACTGTCAAAAAAATCTTACAGTCTCAGGGCCGGTGAGGTGACGCTAGATGTAAGGTGTCTGCCTTGCAAGTGCTAGCCATGGAAGGGACTGCAATTCGATCCCCCGGCATCCCATATGGTCCCCCAAGCCAGGGGCGATTTATGAGCACTTAGCCAGGAGAAACCCCTGAGCATCAAACGTGTGGCCCAAAAATAAAACAAAAAAAAATCTTACAGTCTAAACATAAATTATGTGAAATAATATTCCAGGGTATAACTAAAGAGTAATGTTGGGGCCGGGCGGTGGCGCTGGAGGTAAGGTGCCTGCCTTACCTGCGCTAGCCTAAGGAGACGGACCGCGGTTCGATCCCCCGGCGTCCCATATGGTCCCCCAAGCCAGGAGCGACTTCTGAGCGCATAGCCAGGAATAACCCCTGAGCGTTACCGGGTGTGGCCCAAAAACCAAAAAAAAAAAAAAAAAAAAAAAGAGTAATGTTAACAATAGGTGAGTTTATGGAAATGAAGCTATTCTATAAATAAATAAATAAATTTATTTTCAAATTTATCTTAAAGATGCAAATGTATTAATCTGGCTGTATAGAATTATCAAGTTTATATTTTATAAAGCTTATTGATAATATATGAAGTTGGTAATAGAGCTATATATTTTATGTAATTAAAAATAAAATCAAATTACTTCCATTATACATGGGATTCAATACATTAATGTTATTAATATCTTAATGTTTATCATGAGGAAATAACATACAGAGTAATTTTTATGTCTACTGCTTGGTAAATGTTAATAAAACTATTCTAAATATTTTATAGTTGTGTATAGACACACTCTGTAACTAATTGGTAATATGCATACAAATATGATTGCTGTAATTTATAATTTCTCAATGCCATATTTCTTAATGCCAAATGTTATTTGGTATTAAGTAATACCAAACAAACTTATTTGTATATCTCCATATATCTTTGTGATCTGAAATAGTGCATTGTTAGGTTGTTTTTGTACTATATTTCTAATTTTTTTAATTTGTTTTGGATCACATCTGACAGCACTCAGGGGTTACTCCTGGCTCTTACACTCAGAAATCGCTCCTGGCAGGCTTGGGGGACCATATGCGATGCCGAGATTCGAACCATTGACCTTTTGCATGCAAGGCAATTGCCTTATCTCCAGGCTATCTCAGGTCCCTATATTTCTAATTTCTAATTAAATATTTTTGGAAACAGATTTCTAATTTTTGGAATAGACTTTTAATTTAAAGCTATGCACATTTATATTTTATAGGTTTATATTTTTATAGATTATATCTATAGAGATAAACATGTTTGCTAATATCTCAGACTATCTTTTGAGAAGTCTTTACCTCTTTTGCCTAAATTCAATAGACTTTTTGCAATGTAGCATTTTTCCTACACCGAGTACAGCTAATTCAGTGACATAACCCTTACCAAAGCATAAACTTTCTAGAATATTTTATGATCAAATCCATACACATAAATACTATAATTATAGAAAAAATGTTAATTTTATTGTTACATGCTCTTAATAACTATAGGTGCAATTTCTACTGTGGCCATTTTTTATCATTTGATACATTTATTGGTATTCACAATAATAGTTTATTTGGAAATTAAAATTTAAGTTTTTAATTATGCCATTGTTGTGTTTGGATCAAAATTTTTTAGTCTCCCTAACTCTTTAAGCTATGATTCTACTCTAATATCTACTATGTTGACTTTTTCAGGGTTCAAGGCTCCTATGATTTGTATCTAATTAATTTGATGACTCACATTTCTACAAGTCATTAATGAAAGGCAATAGAATTTTGCAGTGTCCTTACTCATTGCTACTCCTGTGAAATCAAGGAGGATATCTCTAAACTCCTACCTATCTGATTTTCCTTTCTTCATTAATAAACTTTTTATCTTCGTCCTCAATTATATTTTCATGCTTGAAATCTGTGAATTTTGTATTTCTATGGAATATTTTTTGAATATAGTTGAAAACACTTAACTCTATTTTGGCTAATTCTCATATTTCATTGTAATGAATCTGAGAAGGAAGTTCTATCAGAATAGTCTCATTTTACACTGAATATGAGGAATAAAAGATGGAGAGAATATCACATGAAAGGAATAGTATCAGAAAAATCTTTTACTTTCGCATTATTTCTTTAATAGCTTTTTACAAGCATTTTCTTTGCCAAGACTTAATGTATGAATTTCTTTACTATTGTCCAGTAAAATATTTTATAAGAAAAGAAAGTAGCACCAGTTATTTTAAATATTGGAATATTATTAATGGAGGGCAAAATGATTTAGTGTGTATATGATACATTAGCTTTATTTCTAATCAGAATTAGAATATTAACATGCATTTCATCAATTCAGATTAACTGAATATAGCAAGACTTAAAACTAGGAACCAGAGAGATAGCATGGAGGTGGGGCATTTGCCTTGCATGCAGAAGGACGGTGGTTTGAATCCCGGCCTCCCATATGGTCTCCCGAACCTGCCAGGAGCAATTTTAGAGCTAGAGCCAGGAGTAATCTCTGAACGCTGCCGGGTGTGACCCCAAAATCAATAAAATAAAATAAAATAATAATAATAATAAAACTTGTTACGAATCTTACTTGTTAGCTGCATAATTTCTACCAATATTTGGTAAACTAATATTTTAGAAAGTTGTAAAACCCAAAATAAAAATGGAACTCACTCAAGTTCCATAATTTTAAGGCTTGTACTTTATTTTTAGATTTTAAAATAATAATGTTCATAAACTTATAAGCTCCATACAATTATCTAATAATTTAGGAGATTGTGATGAAAAGCTGGAATTAAAATCCAAATATTCTAGTTTTAGATGAATAACATTTACTTGTCAAAAGTTTCTAAGATTTTATAAAATTCTAGGAGCAAATTAAGTGTTTTCTATGTTGTTTCATTTCTTTATCACAAACACTTAATGAAGTTACTGTTGTTATTGAGTTAATATTCAAAGTAAATATTTACTGACACCTGGTCGGTGCTACCTATCATAAATTAGTGTTAAATCCACATATCTGACTACATCATCAGTATCTATAACTATGACATCATTACTGACACTTTGAACAAAAGTGGTGTTTGTGATATAATTGTCATCTAATTACTATTAGCAGCAAGCAATTAATTTATACTTCATAAAATTTTTTCTTTGGGTCCAGAGTTAATACAGCAGTGGAAAATTTACCTTGCACATAAGTTCCAACACGCGCATCCCTTTAGGTATCCACAAACACTACTCCTAGTGGTCCCTGTGCACAAAGCCAGGAATAAACTTTGAACACCAAGATGTATGGCAACCAAATATACAAATTTTTTCAAGCAGGAGTGATAGCCACAGTGGTAGGGCGTTTGCCTTTGGCTGAGCTGGGATGAATTGAGTTCGAGCCTCAGCATTCCATATGGTCCCGAGAGCCTGCCAGGATTTATTTCTAAGTTCAGAGCCAGAGGTAACCCTTGAGTGCCTACAGCTGTGACCCAAAAACAACAACAATAAAATGAACTTTTTCAATATATACTAAAAAAAATTCCTGGCTACTTTTTTTTAGTTATGTCATGCTTACTGTTATTTAACCTGTATTTTAAAAACAACTTCAATCAGAAACTGCTGAAGCAAGTGATCCACTTTGCAGACATACCTACTGCATCTGGGTTTTGACTTGAATAAAATATCTAGGTCTTATGAAAGTGTGATTCCTTAGTGTATCTGCAACAACTACAGTAACAACAAGAACAACAACAACAACAACAACAACAGTTTCAAGCCTCCAGCTGAGTTTACTTTTCTCTAGTAATGTTTGCAGCTATTATCTACAGATACAGTTTCTCATCAAAATGTCACTACATATCTCCTGTAAAGTTTCTAAATACCAATAAATAGTTTTATAAATAATATATAAGTAATACAATACAATATAAATACATGTGCATTATATTGAATATAAAAATTAAAATGTATTATATAATTGTCTATACAAAGTATATATAGACATACATTTATATGAATATAAATAAAATAAATATAAATAAAATAAACAATAAATAACAGTTTCCATTGGTCCTATTTTCGCTAGAACCCTTTCATGTTTTTTTTTTCCCTTGGTTGCAGAAGTGTAGCAATACACCATTTAGTTTTAGTAGTTTCTTAGAGACCTACGAAGCCACCCCAGGTGGAATCGAGGGACAGAATTACTATTATCACCTGGAATGATTTAAAGCTCTTTACATGCTTTTCCACTTGAACTGCATTCCTGACTGATGATATTTTTCTTAAATATCATTCAGATTTATATGGGCAGAGAGATAATACAGTTAAACAGATACTCTGCATGTAACCAACCCAGTTTCTTTTTTTTTTAATTAATATATTTATTTAAACACCTTAATTACAAACAATATTGTGGTTGGGTTTCAGTTATGTAAAGAACACCCCCCTTCGCTAGTGCAACATTCCCATCACCAAAGCCCCAAATCTCCCTCCTCCCCACTCAACCCCGCCTGTACTCTAGATAGGCTTTCTACTTCCCTCATTCATTCACAATGAGATCTATCTGGGCATCGGATCTCACCAGGAATGATTCCTGACCACAAATTGAGAAGCAAGCCCTGAGCACGCATGACCAAATAAGGTCCCAAAACAAACAAACAAAAAAGTAGATTCATGGCAAAGAACATTTTTGTGGATATTTTTATGCTTTAGTCTGACAAACTACTGTTAGGGAAATATGTGATTGGAAGGATAGCTAAGAAAGCTTGTAGTACCCTTAAGAATCGGTGGAGGAATTCCCCTGGCCTAAGATATACAGGGTTCCACGCCCTTGAATTATGCTGTCATGGGTATAATTACAGGCTACCCAGAGGAATTCCCTTTCTAATCTCCCCAGTTTTTACTTTGCCTATGCAAAAAAAAAAAATAGCACAAAATAAAATTTTATTTATTGTTTTAAAGGTTGTTGCCTGTGGTTTTTCTTTTACTTTTTTCTCTTTCCTTTTCATTCTCTTTTTTTTTGCCCTTGTTTCTCTCTTTTTTTCTTTTTTTTTTTCTTTTCTTTCTTTTTTTTTTCCCTTGTGCTTTGATTCGTCTCTATTTCAGGCCCATGGTTAGTGTTTGGTTGCTGTCAGTATTGCTCTGGTACTTCTCAGGTTTTTAGTTTGTTTTTGCTTTGTTTTATTTTGGGTTTGATTTTTCTTGTATTATTTTTACGTTTTCCTTTCTTTTTCCCTTTCTTTTCTTAAAATGAGATTTATAGTCTCTAGAAGGACCTCTTTCGTTTTAATTTTGCTCGTTTGAATTTTTGCTACTTCTTTATATTTTTTTAATTTTTTTTCTTTTTTTCTCTAACTTTCAAACAGAAATACATAACTTGAACCATCTTGTTCTGCCTCTCAAATTGAGGGCACCAAGACCAATCAGTCATATGAACATTGATTAAAAATAAAAAATTGATCAGATTTGAATGCCAAATCCAAAGCCAACTACAACAGAAACGATACCCAATCTACAATAGGCTAGACACAGAATGGACCACTTGTACTAGCAGCCAAGGAGGCAAAGGAGGGGTGATATGAGATGCAGGCTGAGAACAGGGGTGGACGGAGAACAATATTGGTGGTGGGAATGCCCCTGATTCAATGTCACTATGTACCTGAAATACTACTGTGAATGATTTATAAACCACTTTGGTCAAAATAAAAATTATTAATATAAAAAAAAAAGAATTGGTGAAGGAAGTCATAAAAAGGATGTGATTGCTTGTTTGATCAGTAAGCTGAAAATAACCAACCAGAGACTTCTATCCAATCACCTGAATCTATATTACATTTACCTCTATTAGAAGTTGCTTTGAGCACATAGTCAGTGAAATGTATGCATTGAGACCATATGACCTACATACATGACATCCCACAAAGATTTCTATATAAACCCTTATAATTTTGCTTAGTGGACTCACAAACTTAGTCTTTTTGTGGCCACCCAAGTCATTTATTTGTGTAACTCTTTTCTTATTGACTACTTACAAGAAACTAAGAATATCGCTCCTATGGATATATACTCTTATAGATATAAGGCCACAGATTTGATTCCCAATGTCACATGAATATCTGAACATGTGAAACTGATAAAAATAAAATCACACAGAAAATGACCACCTATTATTGAAATGGATAATTTTTTTATTATCCTTTATGACACACTATGTCTATTTTTATTTTACACCAGAGTTCCTCTGAGTTGGAAATTGATGCTTAAAAATACTTTGTGTGGAGTCAGAGAGATAGTAAAAGGGTATAAGGTATATGTTTTATAGGTGGCAACCTCACTTAACAACAACACCACCTATGATCTCTTGAGCATGGTAGAATGTGATCTCTGAGCACAAAGTCATATATCTTGAGAAAACACAAATAATAAATAATTAAATAATATACTATAAAAGTGAAAAATAAAGCAATGTATATGAGATAGATTTTTTCCTAATTTTATCCTAGGAATAATATTATATTTTGTATGTGCCATGATTTTTAAAGTTATATCAATCCACTGCATGTCATTAGATGACTTAGAGTCAATATGAGAGATTTTGAGTAAACAGGATTTATAGCTTTTTAAAAATAAAAATAATCATCTAAGCATATTTATATTCCCACAAAGCTGCCCTGCCTAAAAAAATACAGTTTTAAAAAACAAGTCAATAATTTTAGCCTAGTTAATAATAATGTATTTTTCTAAAAATTTGTATTGCTAAAGCAATGCTATAGATTTAAATACAAAATGATTTATTTGTATTGATATATCTTTTAATTTTAGTTTTGTACCATTTCATGGGATTATAGAATGTAAGGGAGTATATTACTTGCTAAAGTAAGACTAGTTTTCTGTCTACACTTTTACCCTCAGGCAGCAAGTTGACAAATGGATTTGAATTTTGCCTCTGAGTGTTCCATAAGCTGGTATTGTCCTGACATTGCGAAGTGTTTACCACAAAAATCCTCTGCATCCATCACCCAGGACCAGCCTTTGCCTGATTCTAATTCCACTGACATTGAAATCTAAAGCTCTCCATGAGTCATTTATCACACTTATTAAAATGTTCCATTGTGGATTAGAATAGCAATCCACTATTATTTCAGAGTGCTGCCCAAGGGGCATTCTATGCAGCAAATTTTAATGTGCTATTGAAATAGTAGTTTGGTTTTAATAAATGATTCTTCACAAAAGGTACCTTGTTTTCAATTATGAAGGGAGAGGTTGGCTTTTTAAAGCTGGCACCTGTGCCAGGATTATGTAAATTCCTTAGTTCAATATTGCACTTTTTCAGCCCTAAATATTCCATCCTGATCACATTAGCATGGATATGTCAATTGGATTAAACTATAGTGTAAGGAATGCCTTTTCTAATCTTTCCTTTTGTAAAATAATGAGTCAAGTGATCAGATCTACATCTAATGAAATCTTAGAAGAAACATTTTATATGAATAAAAAGTACATTAGTTTTTCTTGAGAAATGATGTTCCTGCACAATAGACAGATAAATTCTGAATAGAAGGTGCTACTTTGTATAATAGTTATTCTTCCAAATAAAATTATTATATTTATTCAAAAATCTTTAAGCATATGACAATTGAATCTACTTTTTCCTTCTCTTAAAATGTATTACTCTCCCTTCGTGAATGAAATTATTTTTTTGACTTGTGCCATGCAAATGGATAAGTATGCTTTGTGCAAGTTGTAATTTCCTTTTTTCTATTAGAAAGCTCAGTCACTGTAACTGGGAAAAACAGATATGCTTTATTTTTGCAAGAATAAAATTGACTTTTTAATGCAATATATAAGATGCTGCAAGTAGTGTACAAATTAGGAATATAATTACTTTGATTGTTGAAAATATTAGCATGATATATATTGCTTATCAGGTATATTCCCATAGCAGACAATCAAGTTAATGAAATCTAACGTAATTTAACAAATATATTAGGACATGCAAGAAAAAACAAATATAATTTGTCTTCATAAAATTTCATAATTTTCACCTAAAATTTTTTTGTATTTCCTAGATGTTAGGTTTTGCTTACTTCTTAACTATGACACTTTGACCCTTGACCCTTTACTGGATTTTATTTTTTAAATGACCATAACCATTGAACTGGAGATTATATTTTTTTATTCAAATCTGGCTTGGTAACTTTATATCAATGTAATCACATGTGATTTCGGTGAGTCCACTTCAGGGAGGAGTGGGTTTGCCTGGACCAGGGAGAAATATGGAATATGAAATAAATGAAACCACACACAGAGAATGTGGGGGTCAAAATGTTTCTGGCAGGAGTGCGACAAAATTAATTTTTTGAGCGGGTGATTTATAGGGGCAAAATTAGCCAGAGGTACAGAATAATTATAATCACAAAGCATAGTACAACAGTAACAATACCTAAGCTATGGGTGTGACTGTAAAAATTCTAAATTACAAGAGAGAAGGTTACACTCAAGGCAACTCTTTGCAAGCTTACTTCAAATGCAAAATCAGGATTAGGAGGAAGTAGGAAATATCTAGAAACAATCTTTCTGGGCTGGACTCTATTGTTTTAGAGGTTAAGTAAAGGGAGGAGCCAAATCCCCAAAAATGAGTTTCCCTATTTCTAAAGGAGGGTCAATAGTCAAGATCAGCATTCTGGTTACACCCTTGATTCCCAGGAGATGCAGCTGCAAGGACATATTTGAAAAAGAGAGAAAAAGTATTGTCTTTGCTGTTGGGGCTGGCAATATCCATAAAAAGGTTCTCAAATAAACTTTGGTGCTGGAATTTCTGAGCCAAATTATTTGATAAAGGCCATAATTTTGCCTGATATATACAAAGGAGAGATAGTCAAATACTGTCTGAAAATGTAATGCCAGGCATTTCTTTGGAAATTCCTCAGCCATCCATGCAGAAGAAAAAGGCATCCACAGTGGGCCATGGGGGTTAAATTAGTTCTACCCACCAGGAAAATCTGAGGATACATCTGGCTGAGCCCCCCTAAAAGCTTTGCTATGCCCTGGCAATTCTCATAATCAATTTGTGAGTATCTATGTCTTTTCTTGACATTATGTCTAATCATGAATCTGCATTTGCTCCACTGTATGGGAAAGGAAAAATGGTAAAAGATTTAAGTTTTGGCAACCAGAAAACTTGTCTTATGTCTTCATAAAGATTTAATTTACCATTGTTACAGGTGACTTATGTGAGGAGGAAAGAATTGAGAATCAGCCTGTAGAAGGGAGGACAACTTTACTTTTTAGGTCACTAGGGAAGTATCTGGGAAGTTTGAATTTATGAACATAGGCTATGAGTACCCATCACTGTAGAGACTTCAACTCTTACCAGGTACCCCATTAATCAGTTATCACACCACACACTGTTTTCTATTTTGATTTTCCCAGAGCAAGGTATAATCCCTACACACTAATTCATTGGAATGCTGTGGAACTTTAGAATGAGCTGGGAATTCATCTTTGCAAGAAAGGAAAGTCAGATCCAAATGTAAACCAGAATTTCACAGGTCCATCACCTTTCCACTAAGATAAGAATTTCAGGAAAATATTAATAGTGAAGGAAAATATAACTATTTTAGCTATTATGAAGAAACAGGGAACAATGTCAAGAGAACACAAGCTTTTTCAAAGGAGAATGAACCTAGAATATATGAATCAAGTGGAGTTGCAACCACCCAGAAAGGGAAGCTACTTGGTTTTATAGGTTTTCTGTCCAATTGTGCACATGTGAGAATAAAGTCTGTTACTATAACAGCATTAAGTGAACGACCTGGAAATTTTGGTAGTTCAGCTTTATCTCTTCATCACAGATCTGTGTTTGCTCTTGGAGCTTCTCTAGACTGGGTGAGGGGATGGCAGCATTCTTTAAACCTGATCTCACATCAGTTATAAGTTGTATTACGCCTTAGTTCTTGTGGTCACAAAGTGTGCTTTTACCAGTAGCATTTAAATCTTCTAGTTTAGGGAAAGTGACAGAGTGAATTTCTCAAATTTCATCTTGACTAAAGTGTTTTCCAAGAACACATTGCCGAGGCCCCAGACCCATCCACCCTCACCTCTATCTTCATTTTTTCTCTAAGATATTACCACTGTCTTAAGTATGTGTGATATTTCTAGAGTCTCTTGCTCCTTAGAATTGCTTGAGCAAAAATAACAGTGCTTCTAAGAACATGTCAAAAAAATTCTCCAATTTCAGATAGAACTTGGTAGTTAACAGTCTTGACTCACAAGTTTCCCATACAGTCCTGATATATCTCAAATAAAGGAAGACAGTTATTTACAATCAGAGCTATTAAAGTTGATACCTCTTTCCGATTCTTCAGTAGGCATTAGGTAGAGTGTTAATTAGAATACATTGAAAACTTCGAAGCAATATGTTTAATAGTGGCTGCCCAAATCAAAATGGTGCAGGAAAAGTCTAGAGTCAGTACTCAAAACCCTTTCTCTGATGAACTTCTTCCTAAATAGGGCTAGTTAGCAATGAATTAGTGATTTTTAGTGGTAAACTCACTTCTTGCATATTGATATTATTAGAATTCAGAAGAATTTTTACTATTTGTGTTTAAAGTATCAGTCAATAATTATATTTTCACCCTTTATGCTATGCCTAGATTAAGCAATAAACTAAAGACTGGAAAATTTGACCTATATTGCTTCATTGCTTACTAAAAATTTATAATGATGACACACATATTTTGAATAATTATATGTATGTAGTATATATATATATATATATTATATAATATATATATATCTCACATCGCTGGGAGCAGTTTGGTTAGAAAGTATTCCATGGACTAATAAATATTTTAATATGCAGATATAACAAATGGCAGAAAAAGAATATAAAATGTAAGTCAATAGTTCTAAACATGTGTTTTGAGATAAGATGATCACACAGGGGATGGGCAATGGCTTTAAAAAATCTTCTGCTTTAAGAAAAATCATTTTTATTTTCCGTTAGAAAGCAATTTCCTATTTTTTAAACAGCCTGTCTAGCTTTGACATTAAACTAATATATATTGATTTCTATCTCTCTGATTGTACTAGAGAATATTGATTCACATGCTAAAAAATTATTGACACCCCTTATCACAGTATTTCTGAAATTAATATTTTAACATTTTCAAGGAGGGACTAATATATTCTTCCAGAAGATTAATATTCTGACCTCAAAATTCACAGTTTCTAGGCAAAGTAGGAAATGAATACTCTGCTCCATCATAGATTTTTTTCTACTCCCTAACCTTTTTCTCTTCTTGTATCATTTTTGTCTTTGGGCAGTTATGACCATTAATCCTTAATATCAAACTGGAATAATTGATGGATTTTTTTACTTGCATGATCAAAATAGTAAGTATATAATTTTATTAATATGTGACAGTTTTCTAGTTCTTTTCTCTTTAATAATTTAACCTTAGGAAGTTTTACAATTAGGAAACAATAGAAAAATTAGGAAAAAATTTAGAATTAGAAGCATTATTCCAGTTGAAACACTACTATAATAGATTTCCTTAGAGTAAAGGCTAGAAAGTGATAAAAACAGATTCTTAAATTGTGGATCAAGTTTCAGTGTTTTTTCACTCATAACATGAGTGTTGTGTTCTAACAAACAAATATTGATATATGCCTATAAATTTTTGTGGTGGCCATTACTGAGTATAAATTTTCTGTAGTGTTATGCTTAAAGAATAAAGTGATAAATCTTTATTGGCCGATTTTAGGGATGAAATAAGTAAGGCAGGAAACTATGAGGAAGGAGGAAAAAAGAGGAGGATGGGAAGCAGAACAAAGAGGTTACTTCTATTACATTAACTAGTCTAAACCACTGGGTCAAGTTATATATTATACTAAAATTAAAATATTTACACCCCCTCCTTAATAGTCTATGAAGAAAACTAAAAAACTATACCTTTATCACAAATCATATAGGATTTTGGTGATTAATTATTTGAATTATAGACATACAGAATTGTATTAAAATACTATCATTCATCATTTTTTCTTATGCTTATCCTTTTTCATTCACATTAAGTGAAGTATAAATTTAAATATGCCAAAATAAGTTTGATAGTGGGTAGGGACCCTTGCCTTGCACACAACTATACTTGAATTTAATCCTCAGTACTGAATATGGTCCCCTGAGCACAGAGCCTAGAGAATCCCCTCTGATCTGCCTAGCTACCTCTAAAAAATCCTTGCTCTGATTATTTGTCCTGGGGTTAATTATCAACTAAAATAGTTTTTGTTTATTTTGGCCACTAGAATATTAACTTAATTCCTGATGGACTTGATTTGAAAAGAAGAATATCCCTATTTGATTATTATAAACTTAGCCTCATACAGTCACAATCACATAGTAGAGTGACTCTAAGGTTAACAGAAATGTATGAAAGGTTTATCAAATTAATGGGTATAATATTATAGTTTGAAGAAAGATGAAATCATCTGAAGAGGTTCTATTTAAGCTGTTCAGAACATATCTCCAAAAAGGACAATTGAGAAAGCATACTATATACATACATGATGCTTAACTGTGTGGTGTGCCACTAATAAATGAAATTTGACCACAAAACTATTGGACTTAACTTTAACTTTTAAAGAGTTTTTAAATATGTGATTATGATCCCATACATTTTCCCTTGCTTGGATGGAATTTGCTTATTGAAGATATAATTTCTGATTGAATTTCCATATGCAGTGTCATTTTCATCTAGCACAGCATCCTATAACTTCTTTTATATCTAAACGCTGTAGTTTTCTGAGGTTTCTCTCCCCAGAAATAAAATGAGATTTTTAAAAGCAGGAATAGTATTTATTTTTTAATGGCTAAGATGCTTAGGATTTCAATATCATATAATATATATTCAACAAATATAGTGAATATATTCAAATCATTTGAAAACAATTTTTCTATTAACATATACCTCAGTTTTGAATGGGAAACTATTTTACAAATACTATAACTATACTAATATTAATCAATTATTTATCCATTATTTAGCATGTTATTAATAATTTACATTGTGTCATACATATACTGTATTGAATAGAAATATAATGATAAATAAGGTTCCTACAACGATGTTTCCAAATAATTTTTATTCCTTTGTATAAATAAAGAAAAATGGTATAGGTAACACCCTCAAAGAGTTATGGTTCCAAGAATCAGAAAAATAATCAAAGTTTTTTATGGAGAATTTTTAAGTTTTAGGAGAACTTCATTTAAAAATAATTTTAATATAATTTTTTTTTTTGGTTTTTTGGGTCACACCCGGCGGGTGCTCAGGGGTTACTCCTGGCTGTCTGCTCAGAAATAGCTCCTGGCAGGCACGGGGGACCATATGGGGACACCAGGATTCGAACCAACCTCCTTTGGTCCTGGATCGGCTGCTTGCAAGGCAAACGCCACAGTGCTATCTCTCCGGGCCCCAATTTAATATAATTTTTATTTTGATCATAGTGGCTTACATATTGTTGACAATAATATTTTAGGTAAATATTTACATAAAATCAGGGGGAGGTCCCATCACCAAATTGTCCTCCCTACACCTCCGTTTTGTCTCTACCTCCCATATCCTCTTCCCTCACACCCCAGGCTGCTAGAATATGTGGGTCCCCTATGTACTATCCTATTACATAGTAGTCTTGCACCTGTTTGGTCTTGGTGCCTCCCTTATTTCCCCCTCTAATTGGGAGGCAAGACTAGCTAGTTCAAGTTGCGTGGTTTTGTTTGAAGAAAAGTAATAAACCAGGGGTAAAAGTCTAATACTCCGAAAATGGGCAGAATCCTTCTAGAGGCTCTCATCATCAATTTGAGAGATGAAGGAGAAAAAGAAGATGAAACACTCCCACTAGTACAAAAGAAGTGTCAAATACCCAGTGAGGACTCCAACAGTATGATAGCACCAAAAAAAACAAACAAACAAAAACGCCATGGTCTTGAGAAAAGAATAATGGCATAGCACATAAAGAAAGAAAAAATAAAAAGAATAGAAAAAAATAGGTATAACTGGGGGACAACTTCAATAACCACACCAAACAGAGAAATGGACCCAAATATAGATAGGTAAATAAATATAATAATAATAATAATAATAAATGAAGATAAAAAATAGTATATAAAATATAAACAATGTTTTGTGATGTTTGCTTTTTTGTTTTTCCCTCCTGCCCTGGGACAGTAAATATTGGGGTCATTCGAAAAGGAATTCACTTGGCCTCTAAGAGATATGGGGTTTCCTCCGTCCTTCGAGTATATTGTCATGGGATTAACTATAGACTGTTCAGGATCATTTACTCTCCCCGGTGGTGCTTTTGTGGTGTTTGGAAGATTTCTGTTCTGTCCTGGGTGATACAATCAGACCTCTGTGTCTAGAGATCTCAGTATCTGCACAGATCCCAGGGGTGGGACTTATGATGAAGTCAGTCTTTGTGGTTCTAGAAGTTCTGTTCTAATGTTTAATCCATCTTCTGTGGTTGGTGGTCTTGGTCTTAGCACTGAAACCTAGGATGGCACCTAGGATATCGTCTTTCTTTGTGCTTCCAGAAGCCCCATTCCTCCCTTACAATTGTCTCTGCCAGACCTTTGGAACTGGGGATCATGGTTATTGTGCAGGTCGTAGTTCAAACCCTAGACTAGGGCTTTTTTATTGGTCCCCAAGATGTATACAGTCTGGTCATAGTTCTAGCAGCCAGTCATCTGTAAATCGCTGATCTTGGCTTTTGGACCTACCAAAGGGTGACAAGTCTTCTGATTTTGTCTTAGTGTTAGCTGGTAAGGGAGGATAACCTGCTTTTTGGTCAAGCTTGTTCCCATTTTCCTCGTTTGTCAGGATATCATATTAGAGCTGGCACTTGTTGGTGACCCCAAAGTATTATAGGCTGTCCGGATGGGATTTGTTTCCTGCAGCTGTTGTGATGAACTGTGCCGTTTCTATGTATGGGATCCAGGGTTCAAGGCTGGATGGATGGTATCTAATCACCTGAGGTCTAAGTTGATTCCACATGACATATTTTCAAGGTAGGAGATATCCCTGTATTTGTAAACAACTATTGAGTTCCAATCTCTAGTAGATAAGAGCCCTTTTTTATATGTAAGATTTCCCCTTTTTTTAGTGTGCCTTTGCAGGGAGAAATGGTGCTACATTATATAGTCGGTGCATTTGGGGGTGGGACAGAGGGGGAAAACAGAACCAGGTCACATACCCAAAAAAGATTAAAAAAAAAAAAAGAATAAAAATATATGTGCTCACATATGTATATGTAGGACAGACATTAAAAAAAAAGTAAAAAAATGAATTAACGGGGTATTTAAGGACCAAAGTGATGCAACAAGATACCTTACATTTGGGGAAAAGCAGGTAAAGAGGTGGTATAATTACAGGTCTTATGCTTATGTTGTAGTACAGGTTTTCCCATTGTCTTTTGGGTTTTTCTTGTGGTGTATGGGTTCCCAGGCACCCTTTCCATCACACCCCCCGACCTTCTTCAAATTGGCAAAAGACTTGAGGCAGGGAGGCATTTCAAAATAATTTTTTACAATGCATTTTTTAGTGTGGAGTCCCCAAGAATTACAATCAGATACTGAACATTGTTCTAGTTTTTGACACAAAAAAGTTTTCTACTAGGCAATTTTTATAATAGAATACCAGTAGATAGCCATGCAATTCTTGAAAATAAAATAAAGTTTGGCAAGTAGAATTATAGTGGAACATAACTTACATGAAGCCAGTTTAGATTCTCTTTCTCACACATATTGTGTCATGAGCACACCTAGGATGTGAAACACATTACAGACATAGACAGGAAATCCCTGAGCAATGTGTGGTGTGACAGCACACAGACAAAAAATAAACAAATACATTTTAACGAATATATATATATATATAAACATATTTCTAGACATGGGACTCAAGGTAAAGTTTAAAAGATAAATTTCCAAGCAATTTTAAAAGAACTGTATATATGATTGCTTGACAAGAGATTCTCCTCTTTATTTTTCAATAGGAAATTAAAGTTGCAAGTAAGCTGGAAACTTAAAGAGATCCCACTTTTAAAAGAGTACGTGCTGATAATGTTTACACTGAAAATTTAAATTGAATTTTCTATTTCTGTAATATCAAAATAATTCTAAAGAGATGACTGGATATAGTGAAAGGTTTAAAAAATATATTACATTGAATTGAAAAATGATTCTGAAGGCTATATCTGTAGTACAGTGGGTAGGCTCTTTCCCTTGCATGTGAACAAATCAGGTTCAATCTCCACTCTCCATAAGGACCCTTGAGCTTGTTATGAGAGGAGCAGAACCTTAAGTGCAGTTCCCAGGATAACTCTGAACACAACCAGGCCTACCAAGAAAGAAAATAAGAAATCTGGTAATCTCCCAATATTTCCAATAAATTATTAAAAAGTTTAATTAATTACTTATATATTAGTAAGACTTAAATTTTAAGACCTTTGTACATAAGACAGCACATTATTGTAAAATGTATAAATAAAAATCATTATTTTCTATACAGCTGGTATTAAAGTTTAATAATTTTAAATTATTTTCTTAAAAGTAACAAAAATTTATCAATAATTTAAGAGTGGAGTAAATTATTATATTTGTGGAAACTAATTTGGCAAAATTCTCAGTACAATACAGCATTCATAGAAAAAATTTTATTCCTATATTTTTTTTTACAGAAGGCATATCAAGGAAGTAGTTAAGATAAAGCTACAGCACTGCTCACTTGCTCACTGTAATATAGTTTTAATAGAAAATTTCCAAACAAACTTAATCATCTAAGAATAAGAAATTGATTAAAATAAATTTTCTTAGAGCATTACCGTATAATAACAGGCAGTCATTAAATATTATGTTGTGACATAATATTCAATGACTTGGAAATAGTAAAGAGGCAATGTTACCCAAAGAAGTAAATTGCAAAAATAGTGTGTATAGAATAACGCTGTTTAATTTATATATCCTGATGCCTGCAGTGATCTTGTTTCTCCTATTGTTTTTAATGTTTTCAATTCAACAATGCATTAAGTGCAAAATATAATGAGAGAAACAGAGCTGTTTGAGGTCCTAGATATTTTAACACATTTAATCTTTCTGACTCTTTATGGAGGCTGGTTATTTAGAGGACTAAAAACTGGTATTTCCTTCCCAAGAATGTGATTAAATTTTTCCCAGGTATCTCTGAAGGTATTCACTGGAGACAGCAGCCACTCTACATTAACAGATAGGTACCCTGACCTTGCCTTCAACCTTTAGCTCTCTAAAATCATTTTAAAGGATGAAGGTCCTTACTGGGCTGACTGTATACCTTCCTCCCAATTTAGGGGTCTGCAAATAACAAAATGTAGTGACTGTTCTTCCTTCATATAAATGCATTTGAGAAGGCGTCGTCAATCAAAACAATCTTGGTTCTTAATTTACTATTTTATCTACTCAACAGAGCCTCTGCTCTTCATGATTTAAAACAATAATCTTTCTCACTACTGTAAGAAAATTGTACTATTCTTTCAAGGAAATTCAGGGGTTACTCTTCATTTAATGATCCAAGATGTTTTGGTTTTGTGGATCTACAATTTCAGATCCATAAGATCATAGTACTTTTGGGGGGAGAAATTCTAAAACATTTTTTGGTTTGTTTGTTTTTGGCCACACTTTGTGGTGCTCAGTTTTACTCCTGGCTCTGCACTCAGAAATTGCTCCTGCAAGACACAAGGGATCATATGGAATGCTGGTGATTCATTGCCTTCTTAGATCAGCTTTATTCAAGGCAAACACACCTACCATTATGCTATTTTTACTGCCCCAGAAATTCTAAAACCATTTAACAGAGATTTTCTATTAATTCACAAAAAATAAAAACACATTTTCCTTCTTTCAGGGTGTGTAAGCTAAAATTAGTCCCATGACCCCATAAATTGCCATTATTGTTTTGTTTTAAAATGATAAATTTCTTCTAGAAAATAGCTTAATTTATTTACAGGCTACAGTGCACCCAACCCAAGTTTCAAATCCCAGCCTTCTTTGTGATTCTAAGCGATTACCAGATGTTGACCTAGAAGTTATCTGAATTTTGCTCAGAATGGGCCTCAATACACTTAGCACAGGTGGTGAACTTCAATCAATAATCCATCTATCTATAGAAAAATGTTTGTTATTACTTCTTGTTACTTTTGGATAAGATCTAGTGTGAAAATTGTTTTTGTACCAAGTTCTTCGATAATGTTTAGTTGACTAGTGTAAACAAATATTCATATGACATAGATTAGTGTGCATCATCATACATATCTGGAAAGCTTACACAAATTCAGTTTTCTGGTTCCATTTGAGGCATGATTCAGGTATTTATTTTATTGCATTAGAGGGATTGAGTCCCTGACTCTTTTTCAAACTTAAAATAATAATTTAGATGAAATTAAAAAGAGATACATCCAGAGAAAAATTTTGAGTACAGAATGTCAGCAGATTTGATGCAGAATATGCAAAAGATAATCCTTTTAGACACCTGCCTCTTTCCAATCCCTTTGTTTTACCACCTTTGCATGCCTTAACATGATAAATTATTAATCCTTCTTTCTAAGAAAGTATAAAAAGATAAAGGTTTTCTCCTTTTTTTTATTACCTGACTTGAAAAAACCCTTTCTTGGGGTCATAGAGCAGGTAGGGCATTTGCATAATCTGGGAGCTGATCATACACCCAACAAAGGGCCAGAACCCTCATAAGGGGTTTACTAAGCCCTTAGAAGAATGATTCCTTGAGTAAAAACCTGAGCAATCAGCCTTGGGTGGCTCCAGAAACAAACGAAACACACACAAAATAAATGTAGAAAACCCCTCCCTTTGCCTCAATATTTCTGCTAAATTTGGAATTTCTGCTTTAAAAACTTGATTGCTGAGGACAGGAATTTAAACCTAGATAAATTAGCACGTGGCGGGGGTATCTTTTGGCCAATGGTTTCCTAGTTCTTCTATAGTTTTAGGAATAAAAATGTTGAGTAGAATGGTTTGGGGACTCAGAGTAAGAAAGAGAAAAGTTTGTGGCAACCCAGAGACTACCCCATAGGGGAGGAATTTTACCAAAGGCTATATTAAGTGTGGTTCATTGAGTTTGGATACGTTTAGTAGAAAATTAAGTTTTTTTGTGTTTCTTTGCAAGGACTAGGGTATTACAAAATATCAGAGGTTCCCATTAATTTGCAAGAGATATCTTTGGACTTCTACCAATAAATAAATAAATAAATAAATAAATAAATAAATAAATAAATAAATAAACCCCACTTTTGGGGGCTGGAGATATAGCATGGAGGTAAGGTAATTGCCTTTGCATGCAGAAGGACAGTGGTTCAAATCCCAGGCAAACCCATATGGTCCCCTGAGCCTGCCAGGAGCGATTTCCTGAGCGATGGAGCCATGAGTAACCCCTGAGCACTGCGGGGTGTGACCTAAAAACCAAAAAATAAATAAATAACTTTGGACTTCTTTCTGTTGTTAAAATAAAATTCTGATTGTGAGTGTGAATTAGCAACCTAGGCAGATGGAAAGCATTTTAAGGTATATATTTGAAAAATGACCCCAAGCATAACCCTTAATCTCAAAATTCAGAATTTGGGGCATTACTTTGTTCCCAGAAACTGTGGATTTCCTATTTTACCTGTAATCCCAGGGAATTGCAAAGACTATGTAGGATGCTGGGTGTAAGAGAGGAAATTGGAACCATTCTCAGCAGCTGGTGACTGGAAACTGATGCTTTGCTAACTGTAATGTTAATTATATATATGGACTGTTTCTGATTAAACAGAAATAAAGTCTGTTATTTGCACTTCACATTGTTCTAAGGAATATATTATTCTGGTTGGGACATAATGGAACAAATACTGATATAAGTATGAAGAAAACTTTTTTTTCTTTTTTTAGCAGCAATATTCTAGGGAATAATGCTGGAGTTTATTTTCTAAGATAAGTAAACATCTTCCACCTTGTAGTTTTCAGTGATTAACAAATAAAACATGGCAAAGAGTAGAAACTATTCTCATTTTGTTGCCAATATTTCTGTCTTTGTTCATTTAAACTTTTTTTTTTTCCACACCCGGCGTTGCTCAGGGATTACTCCTGGCTGTCTGCTCAGAAATAGCTCCTGGCAGGCACGGGGGACAATATGGGACACCGGGATTCGAACCAACCACCTTTGGTCCTAGATCGGCTGCTTGCAAGGCAAATGCCGCTGTGCTATCTCTCCGGGCCCTCATTTAAACTTTTAATAAAAACCTAAAGATATTAATTATAGCCAGAAAAGAGCATATTTTACATTTTATTTTGGTCTATAAATTTATAGAGAACCATGAATTTACTTCTGCTTGAGCTTCTATCCTTAGGGGGTCCATTAGTTCTGGGTCTACAGTGCTATCAGGTGAAAATTACCTATCATCTCCTCCAAATCCAGTCTCTTGGTTTTACTACATATCAAGGACCCCTTCCCTATGTGCTAATGCCTTCCTGTTTCAATTGTATCCACATAATATTTCAACACCACAACCTTTAAGAGTGTACTTTTTCTTCTACCATGTTCTCAGTACCTCCTCATACTTTACAAGCCCAAATCTCTAACCTCCTGTATCCCCATCAAAATAAGCTCAGATTTATAGACCACAGTTTTGTAACATATGACTGTTTGTTAAATTTATTATTATTATTATTATATTATTATTATTATATATCATTATTATTATTACTATTTGATTTTTGGGCCACATCCCATGGCATTCAGGGGTTACTTCTGGCTCTAAACTCAGAAATAGCTCCTGGAGGGACCAGAGCAGTGAGCAAGCTGTAAGGCATCTGCCTAGCCTGAGCTGCCTTGCCTGAGCTAGGACGGACTACAGTTCAATTCCCGATCCCTCAGCGTCCCATATTGTCCCCCAAACCAGGAGTAGTTTCTGAGCTTATAGGCAGGAGTAACCCGAGTGTCACTGGGTGTGGCCCCCAAAATAAATAAATAAATAAATAAATAAATAAATAAATAAATAAATAAATAGAATTCCTTCTGGCCAGCTCTGGGGACCGTATGGGATACTGGGGATCAAACTGGGTCCATCGTGGGTCAGCCACATGCAAACAAACACCCTACCACTGTGCTCCCACTCTGGTACATATTAAATTATTTAAAAAAAATGTTAAAGCATAGATGTTAATTTCATAAATATGTGTATCTCTGACTATTATGGGGCAATTTCACTTAAGACTTCTATTATGTTTCAACGGCAGAAGGATACAAACAGGTATTAGGTTTTATTGGGTAGGTTTCTAAATGAATTGTAATGCCTTCTTCACCATGTTATAACCAAATTGTATTTCTAAAGAAGGGAGTTTAAAATTAATATCAAGTTGCTATTCATAGACGTGATGTAACTGGTCATATGCTTCCTTAATTATTAAAATTGCAAACTGCAGATTTATAATCAAAACAAGATCTTCATGTTTTTTATGTCAGTTGAATGATTATTGTTTAACCAGGTCCCTCCTTATAAAGTAAAAAATAAATATTTTCAAGCAGAAGTCATTAAATTTTGTGGTTAATTGATATATTAGGATATAGTTTGTCATTTTATATTTTTAAACTGATGATAATGTGAAAATGCATCTACTACTCATTCTTATTCTTGAAATATTTATCAAGTTATTTTCTAAACTGAAAAGGACAATATCTCAGTTTTATTAACGTGTTTGTACTGAACTTTTGAAATGGGTAATTTAATTAGTACATACTGCATAAAATAATTGTTTAACATGACAGCTTCACTTTTATTTGCCCACCCACTGTGTGCTACTACTAAATTTAAGATATTTTTAGTTAATAGAATTAATTAATTACATATAATTGTCAAGTTTTTTTTTTACTAATCCCTACTCCTAAAATCCAAATTATCAAGGAGAATACACTTGCAGAGAAAATTCAGATATAAAAGGTGATGTACATACTTTCTATTACTCTTTTAAGTGAATTAGAGGAAAGAAAAAATACATGTCAAAATCCAAAACAACAACAAATCTATAATTAATTAATATGTGGGAAATATGTCTACTTGTTAAAAGAGACAGAATAATTCAATCATTTTATATAAAGTAAATTTTATTATTAAGACATATCCATAATCTGTACCATGTTACTAAACCACTGGACTATAAAAATATATAAGTTTTGAAGACATTTTAAAAATGAAAGTTAATGTCTAAGGTAAAACTAGTATAGGTATTGTTTAATAATACTGAATTTCTCCTTACTGGTTCAATTATTAAACATAAATGTGGATAGCTATGTGCTTTCTGTGAAAGTGGACAATAATTTCTCTGGACAAAATAAAAAATATATATAAAGCATGCCAAAATTCGTAATTATATTTTTCCAGTCAGTAATGGAAAATCAATTTTCTTTATAAGCTTTCCCAAATGTCCCCACTTTACATGTGCATTTATGTTGTTCTTTTTATCTATATTTTCCATATAATGTGTTTACATAATCATATTAACACAGATGTTTAATTTGTTGAGTGAGTGGTTGTGTGTATATGTGATGAAAATCAATGTGACAGTGATAATTTTGTGATTATCTTTGTGATTTTGTGATGATTTGTTAGACTAGCCAAAACAGATACTAGGCCAAGTTCTAAATCGGTAGTATGAATTGCACAAAATACACTATGTTCAACAATGCTGTACACATTTTACATTATCAATATATTATAATTGTACAAATAACACTGATAAAACATTAAAAACTTGTTAATTTGTATTTTAATTATATTTAGGCTGAATCCATTTTCATATGATTATTGATCATTTTATTTCCAATTACATCCTTTGCCCATTTATTTCTGAGTAAAATAAAATAGCCTTTATTGGAAGAAATTTACTTATGATGTGTGGGCAAACAATGAAAAGAAAACATGTTCAAGAGAGAATGTGGATTTTTCTAGAGCAGCAAAACAGGAGAGAGAGAAAGAGAGAGAGAGAGAGAGAGAGAGAGAGAGAGAGAGAGAGAGAGAGAGAGAGAGAGAGAGAGAGAAACACACACAAGCACAAAAGATAACAAACAGGCTTGGAAACAAGCCATTTGCACATTTTGAAAAAATTCTTTTGAAAATACAATTTGATTACATATTTATATATTTTTCTGTTTACACAAACATATAATATACATAATATATATGTGAGAAATGTTCCAGGCATTGCTCAGGAGACCTGTGGTCCTCTGATCATTTCTTACCAGGTAGATCAGATGCTCAAAGCAAGAGCCTGAGTATTCAGTGCTAGCCTCAATGCCTGGACTGATCTTGCCGTACATGTAGTAATTGGGGCCTCCAGGCCTGTTTCTAGTGTTGCTTGGGGGAATCAGGTAGCTCAGATATTAAATTAGGATTCTAGTGCATATAAATTGTGGGCTCAAATCCCAGAAGTCCCTGGACCCTATTTTTATTTTTTAGTTTTAGAGAATTATAATGTTTAGATCTTAGAAAATGTAAGATATTTTCTTTGCTCATTGTCTATTTTATTTTATTTTCTGAGCTATTTTCAATTTATAGAAAATTTTGTGTAGCCCTTGCCTTTCTAATAACAATATAATTAATTTAATTCAAATAATAGATTTATAAAACAAATTTAAGAATTTTTTAAATATGTGAAAGACAAATATATAAATGACTGTCCATAAGAGTATATTTGATTGGGGAGCATATGCAGAGGTGGTCAGAGACTACTCCTCGCTTTGAACTTGGAGGTTACTCACGGATATTGGTCATTGAGTATACCATTTTGTCCTGAAGACTAATTCAACTTACAATTCAAAAAATATATACTCAGGGCTTTGATTTTTCCTAGCCTCCTTATTTCTAATTTTTTTTTTGTTAAAAATAGCTTATTTTATACTATAAGCCAGTTCATTCATCACACAGAAAACACATGTGTTTAGGATCATTAGTTTTGGACTCATTTTACTTGCAAAATATTTTTCTCTTGGCTTCAGCTATTAGAATAAACTATAGCAGAATTTCTTTATAGAAAAATTGTTAAGGTATTTGAACTAAATCAACTCCTTAAATTTAATTGACACTGCTCATTCTAAAGTGTGTTTAGTTTACTTTAAGAGCAAATATTGTGGTATATAAATTATGCTTCAAATATGTCTCTAATGTAGATATAAGAGCATGTTAAATTTTCAAATAAATACTGAGGTGAAAAAATAAATTAAGATCGGTTTATTGTTAAAGAGATAGACATTTCTATAATACAAGGTCTATTTTCACAATAGTGAACAATTTTCTCTTAACTATCATTTTCTCTTTCGCTGGGAAAAAGTAAGGTTCTTTAACTTTTGTTATTATTATAGGAGGAAAAGAAAGCAAATCAAGATAGAAGGAAAAAAAGAGTGGAGGATGAAAGGAAGAAGGGTATGAAAGAGGGAGCTAAAAGAGAGAGGGAAGTAAAGAAAGGCAAATAAGAAAGTAGCAAGGAAGATGTAAGAAAGGAACAAAGAAAGGAGAAAGTAGAAAGGAAGGAAGGAAGGTAGGAAGGAAGGAAGGAAGGAAGGAAGGAAGGAAGGAAGGAAGGAAGGAAGGAAGGAAGGAAGGAAGGAAGGAAGGAAGGGAAGAAAGGAGGGAAGTAAAGAAGGAAGCAGGGAAGAAAGGCAGGAGGAAAGGGAGAAAAGAATTAATGAAAGTAAGAAAAGAAGGAAGGAGGGTAGGAAGAGAGAAAGAGGAAGGAAGGAAGAAAGAAAGAAAGGAAGGAAGGAAGGGAGGGAGGGAGGGAGGGAGGGAGGGAGGGAAGAGGGGAGAAAGGAAAGAGGGAAGGAAGCAAATAATAAAGAAAGGAAGGAAAGAAGGAAGAAAGAAAGGAAAGAGGGAAGGAAGAAAGGAAGGAAGGTAAGAAGAAATGAGGGAAAGAAGAAAGGAAGGAAGGTAAGAAGGAATGAGGGAAGGAGAAAGGAAAGGAGGAGAAAAGGAGGGAGGGAGGGAAGAAAAATGAATGAATGAATGAATGAATGAATGAATGAAAGGAATGAAGTAGGAAACGAGAGAGGAAGGAAGGAGGGAAGGGAGGAGTGGGAGAAAGAAAGGATGAAGGAAAGAAGGAGAGAAGAAATGGAGGGAAGCAAGGAGGAATGAAAGATGGAAGAGAGGAAAAAGGAAGGAAAGAAAGTAGGAAGGAAAGAAAAAGGAAGGAATTAAGGAAGGAAAGAGCAAAGAGAGGAGGGAAGAAAGGAAGGAAGGAAAGTAGGAAGGAAGAAAGGAAGGAAGGAAGGTATGAAGGAAGGTAGGAAGAAAGGAAGGAAGGAAGGAAGGAAGGAAGGAAAGAAGGAAGAAAGGAAGGAAGGAAGGAAAGGGGAGGGATTGAAGGAGGGAGGGAATGAAGGAAGGAGGGAGGGGATAAAGGAAGGAGAGAAGGAGCGAATGAAGGAAGGAGTGAATGAATGAAAGAAGGGAAAATATGAGAAAAGGAATGGAAAATGGAAAGAAAGGACGGGAAATAAAGAATGAATGAGAAAGTAACCAATTTCTATTGTTCCAATTGCTAAAAAAAACTTTCTCTTATCACAGAGAGATTAATTTACTTTTCCTTTCAGTATTGTCAATGAGAAAACACAGATTTTTGTGTGTGTTTTCTCTTTTCTCAGTAGTTTAGAATTTGTTCAACTTTTGCTTCAACTGAGTTGAATTCAAATGAATTTTGGTCTCTTTCTTTATAGTAGCCTCAAAATAATTTTTCCAGATACTTAAATTTTCACGGTGAAAATTTGGTTTAAATGTTGTTATTTTAAGATTTTCCAATACTGTCCTTGACTGCACATTGAACTTCTACTGATCTTTTGGCCCATTACAAGTTTGGTGTCTTTATTAGAAAGAATTTGCTTTTTAGGTTCTGTTTTGATAAAAACTAAACTAAAAATATAATGACATAGTTGCTACAAATAAGTTACTGTATCATTCAGAATATAATGTTCCACCAGTTTAGATCTGTTTCCTTAATAATAGAATGTTTATCTTGGTTTTGATAAAAATATAGATTTCAGGGGCCAGAGCAGTGGTGCAAGTGGTAGGGCATCTACCTTGTACCTGCTAACCTAGGACGGACCATGGTTTGATCCCCCAGCATCTTATATGGTCTCCCAAGCCTGGAGCGATTTCAGAGCACATTTTCAGGAGTAACCCCTGAGAGTCACCAGGTGTGACCCAAAACACAAAAAATATTATATAGGATTCAAAGATTGATTTGAATCAAAAGTAACAAGAGTGCATTGTGAATTATGACATAAGCATGCTTATAAATTTACTATTGCCTGTTCTTTGAGTGAAGGATGAAGAATTTAAGAGTTTGTATGTTATAAGGAATTGCTGATGGCACATAGTTTGGGTGTTACTTCCTCATATATTTGTGGGGGAATCTAATGTATGAGATAAAGAAGCTTGGACTCATACATGTTAAAAATAAATAGTAGTCCTTTGTTCTGTCTTTCATGTCCCAGTAAATACAATTGTGAAAAACCTTGAAATTAGTTTTATGTATTCTCATCATTAGGCTTTTTTTTCTTCATACTTTTGAAAGCAAAAGATACATTTGTCCAATACTGCATACATTTGCTAATAAATATAATAGGAAATAAAATGTACTACTTATCTTAGGATATTTAAAAATCATTTACTATATATTATAACTAAAATTTTGTCATAGTGTGGATGGATAATGCGCACAATAGGTAAGGAACTTTTATGCCATTGACATGAATTCCACATATAACATCACATTTGGTTTCCTAGAACCCCTGCGAATTGACACACAAACAAGAATAAGCCTTGGATTACAATTTCACCTCTTTACATTGCTTAAAATCACCGTTATAAACAACATTGACTCTGAACAATGTCATGTAGCTATAAAACAAAGAAAAAGTTTCAGGGAGTGAACCCCAATAATTTTTTTACTTATCTATTTCTGTCTCAAACATTTCTTTGAAAATGACCATACTTTGCAGTGCACAATATTATAGACAGTAAGAGCAAGAACATTTTTTACTATGACGTACCCTCCATAATTTCCATAAATCTAATAAAATTTTAGCCAATTTTCTTTATTTTTGCTATAAATAAAATGTGAGTTAAACATACTCAAAAGCATTGGTTCTTTCTTATTGGAAAAACTTTCAAGTACTAGTAAATTAAAAACGTAGTTTGGTTCTATTATTGATTATATATTTTTAAAATAGAAAATTTAATTATTTCTTTCAATTTAATTTTCCCACACATATCCTGTAATTTAAAAATTACAACAAGGAATGTTTCATTTGGCATTTAGGTTTCTATTACACACATGAGAGGCCCTGAAAACGAATGTCTTGAAAATAAATAACAACTTTATCCAATAATTTAGATAACACCTACAACTAAATCCAAAAGATGCTAGAGGCATCTTTTGAGGATGATAAATAAGAAAGATTGTCAGGATAGTATCATAACAAACATACATGAGTTGTTAAGAATCCCAATGGCCTTTTTGCAGTAAAGAAGTTTCTAAAGCCTTTACAAACATTTTTTCTAAGTAGAGAAATGGTAAAACTTTTACAAATGCTGATTTTCTTTATCAGCAATAAGACTCAGTAGGCACATTTCAGACTGTATTGTCACATCTTTCTAAACTAGTTTTTCCATTTCATAGTTAACGAAATTAAAACAGAGCAAGGAAATCTCAAAATTTTCTGCTCCAAATAACAAAATGCAAACTTTTCTCTGAAAGACCTTGATCTTTCTGTGTAAGTAGATGCTTATTGATTAGATGTGTGTGTGTGTGTGTTAGGAAATCTATTATATAACTTGAGAAGATCAGCTCTTTAAACTCAAAAACATAGAAGGGTTTTATTTTTATTTTGCTTGTTTTGTTTATTGAGTAACAGAGTAAAAGATGATCTAATATATCAGATTTGTAGAGGACTATATTAATTTTATGTTATTTAGAAGTTCAATATGTTTAAAACTTGTTTAACACTTGGGGAAAAAGTCAAGCTATATATGTAAATTAAGTCAAACCAAGAAATACTACAACATAATTAGCCTACAACATAAATGAGTAGCCATTTAAACATACAACTGCCTAGTTTTTAGCTACACAGAATTACATTATGTAAACACAATTATTAGCTTATGCTTGGACAAGAACTTTGATCTATAATTGCTGATATATATAAAATAAAAATATAAATACCTGCATTTTGTCTTTTTGTTTATTTTAGATATCAGCGCGCATTTTATGTGAACTTATTCCAAAGAGTGTATATGCCTTCCAAAGAAACATCACATATTTGGAGTGTAAAATAAAAAATCATTTGACTCAGTACAGATATTCTTTGTATCTTAAATGAGGGTAGATCAAATAAAGCAAATATTTAATGAAAACACAATTATTCTAATAATTGACTTCATTATTCTTTTGTTTTGTTTTGTTTTGTTTTGTTTTGTTTTTGGGTCATACCGGCAGCGCTCAGGGGTTACTCCTGGCTCTACTCTCAGAAATCGCTTCTGGCAGGCTTGAGGGACCATATGGGATGCAGGGATTCAAACCACCAATCTTCTGCATGCAAGGCAAACACCTTACTTCCATGCTATCTCTCCAGCCCAGACTTCATTTATTCTTAATTCAAATAAACCTATATATCCTAGCATTGTAATGTAAAAATAGTTCCCATAGTATTTTAAAATAAATTATTAGAATGTTCAACTCAAAACTATGTTTCATATATCCTCTTTATATTTAATATAATGGGTAATAAAATACTATCTTTAAAACCTAAATTTTTATTTTAAAAAAGCTTTTAAATAAACCTGTATAAAATGTTGATTCCTTTAAAAACCTGATTCCTGCAAGAAACTGTCAAGAAAGACACACACGCACACACACACACACACACAACACAACCTTAAACCCATCAAGGTTCAAAGTTCTCTATGGAGTCCCATCCCACAAGGCAGTAGTACCATTTCATGCCTGATGCCCTTGAAAAGCCTCTGTACCCCTCCTTCAAAAACCTAAATGCTTAATTTGCTTAGAAGAAAATAATTGATTTCTAATAATATCATCATTTTTTATAAAAAGTAGTACTCTTAAATAATAAAATGTATAAAATCATATGAGGTAAAATTTTCAAATGTTAACACAGCAGGTAAGTTGTTTGCCTTGCACGCAGTAGACCTGAGTTTGATTCGTGGCATCCCATCTGGTTCCACATGCCTGCTCAAAGTAATTTCTGAGCACAGAGCCAGGAGTTACCCCAGAGTTCCACCAGGTATGGCCCAAAATTTTAAAAAATAATTAGTTTAGAGATAAATTGAGTGTAATATTTTATGATGACTAATCAAGTCAATTTTCTAATTATAAAGAACTATATATGAATACTAAATATACTAAATATAAATACCAAAGAATATTAGGGTCTGGTATCTGAAAGACTGCACAAAGCAGTGGGATTTGTATTAAGTACTTTTATTATGCAAGAATCACAAATTAAGGAAGTGTTGCGTCCCTAAGCTCACTGGTCAGAAGGAGAGTAATCCAGCTTTGGGTGGGGGGCTTTCATTTTTGCTCTAAAACTGAAACTCACAATTTTCTCATGCTCTTTATAATGATTGGTTAGATCCACCTCCAGGTATAGAGTTCACATATTCTTGGGAACTGTCAGGCCACCAGTTTCCTTCTTCTTCTTCTTTTTTTTTTTTTTTTTTTAATAAATTGGCACTTTGTCAAACATGGTTAGGAAATTCACAACATGGTTGGTGGATAACTGTGAGGTCAGCTCACCCTGACTACTTGCATAAAGCCTCATTTCAGACAAGGGATAAAAAAACAGGTTTAGTGGGTAGAACTAAACTCATATTTCTCTAATTGTAAAATCTGTAAAACCTACATTATTTTTCCAATTGTAATGAGCACAATATAATACTAAAGGATACTCTTTGATAGTAGAACTGAAATACTTTTTGTTAGACAATTGTCTTATTAGCTTTAATATAATCAACTTTTAAAATGTTATTATTTTTCACTAAATCTATTGGCAACCTACTCAAATATGAAATCGTAAATTTATTTATTCTCTCCAAACCTTATGAACAAATTTCATTCAAAATAACAAGAAAAAATAAAATAACAAGAGTTAGTTTTAAAATAAAATATATAAAGAGCTAGAAAACATTGCAAGAGCATATTAAAATTTGGTTATTATAGAGTCTTAAACTATAATTCCAACTGAGCTCAAAAAATAGGGGGAAAATGCCTTGCATTGTTAGTAATGTGGCCCCAGTAGATTCCAAGAATATTCCAATGGGCCACAGGTCAAAGTCAGATTAATTGTGAAGCACCACATGAGGTCAGTGGGTAAGACAGGGGTGGGTACAATAAGGAAACAAGGTCAGGAGAGGGTAGAAGTTAGAAAAAATTGAACTAAATATGCTATAGAGTAAAAATTTTTACTTTAGTATGTAGTAAAGAATATTAAACAATATTCAAATAACATGTCCATTTCTTCCCTTGTTACATGGCTAGGACAACTGAAAAATGGTGAACAAAAACAATTAAAGAAGACACTTGTCATATTTTGGGGAAAATATTTAATGTCTTTAAGTCTATGTATAAATAATAAATTCTTTGCTATTTGAAACAAGCCCACACACAGCTTATCTTAAAATATATATCACGCATGTATAAGAACTTTACAAAAGGTTCATATAGTTCTGGATTGCTACATCACAACTCAGGGTTTATAACATATCTTGTCATATTTTTTTGTTTTGTTTTGTTTTCTTCAGCCACACTGGTGATGCTCAGGGGTTGCACCTGACTATGCGCTCAAAAATCACTCCTGGCTTGGGGAACCATATGGGAAGCGGGGGGAGGGGGAATCAAACTGTGGTCTGCCCTAGGCTAGCGTGCACAAGGCAGATACCTTATTATTTGCACCACCACTCAAGACCCAGTATCTTGTCATATCTTATGGAAGTTTCTCATTCTCTTTCCTCCACTTCTATTTCTCACTCTCAGTTACTTTCATGTTTTCTAAATAAAAATTCTTACATCACACATAAAAGTATATTTTAAGTTATATCAATTCCAAATATTAAGCTACTATTCAGATTAACTTGTAAATCTACTTAGGCAATAAAAATGGATTTTTATTACCGTGGCCTTTTCACCTCTTTTTAAGTTTTTTTAAAATAAAAAGATAAAATTCACTTTCATATTTTTATTTCATCTGTTTATTCCATTGTAAATATATACATTTTTATCTAAGTTATTTTAAGTTTTTGTGAAGGACTTTCTCTAATTTATAACATATTCATTCTTATTTTATAATTCTGAAGTCATTTCCTTACATTTACAATGAAATCAATCAAAACAACAAAATAATCCTATTTGTTGCTATGATTCCTAACTTTTATATAAACTTATCCTGTTCTCTATGTATTACACTCATGCATATTGTGTATTTTGTTCTAAATTTGAATTTTATTATCTTTTTATCCCAAGCTTTAAGATGTTTTATTAAAGATATTGAAAAGAGTTTAACAAGTTTAATACATGTGCTTTGCATGCAGGGAGACTGGTTCCACATGTTTTCCCAGTGTCCTTTATGGTGCTCGGAGCCAGGAGCAATGTCTGAACACATAGTCAGGAGTAACAGCTGAGCATCACTGGGTGTTGAGCATACAGTGATGCTCAGCTGTATATATATATGTATGTATATATATACATATATATGTATGTATATATATATATATTTATATATATATATATAAGAATTCCAGTTTACTCCTGTATCAAAGCCTATATACCAACAGACTAAATGGTAAACATTTGAGAATTTAAAACTCTCAGTAAAATGATGGCTAATGAAGAAATTTTCATTTTAACAATTTCTATATCATAAAGAAAATAGTCAGTAATGAGCTAATGGTAATATAGGTTCAGAAATGCAGGCAATGTTTGTGTACTGATTGGATTATGAAATCTCATATGATTTTGCAGACCTGCTAGGAGGGAATCCCTGAGTACAGAAGAAGTATTATGCCCTGAACACTACCAAGAATGCAATGAAATTAATATCTTTTATCTATCTATCATCTATCTATCTATCTATCATCTATCTATCTATCTATCTATCTATCATCTGTCTAATATATCTTATCAGTTATCTGTCTCTATATTTACCTCTATATTTCCATTATCTATTTATATATAGGCTACCTGTATATTTATTTAACTCTACCATCATCTATTTATCACACATTATCTATATATTTATCTATCTTTCTATTTATCATCTAAGTAAATTTTGTTTTAAAAAATCTATTCCACTCTAGAGAAAGAACAGCAGAGCATGTATGACACTTGTCTTACATACTCCAACTAGATGCCAGCACCTCTATCTGACTGTCTCCTGTGCTGTGCTGCATTCTCGGCATGATTCATCCTGTGCTGTGGCTTCATCTGCAGACGGCTAGCCTTCCCAGGAGGTGAGTTGATACGTGCAGAAAAGGAGGAGCCAGCCTTGAACATCATTTAGCCAATAAATACAACCACAGACATAGAAAAACCCACAATACAAGTGTGACAATGGACAACAAAGCAAGCCAGCCCATCAGACATAGAGGAAATGAAGATGACAACATCTGATGACTGGAACATGGCCAACTAACTAGTCAGTCTCTCAGATAAGGAAATTAGAGTCGTAATATAGAAGATGTTCACAGAAATCAAAGAATATACAGAAGATAACACTAATAAGAATCAAGAGAATATGAAGATAGAAGTCAGAAAACTCCCAAACTGAAATTTCAGGTCAAATACCAGGTCTGAAAAACTCAGTTGATGAATTAAAAAAAAAAATGGCCTGAGCTTTCCACAGGTTAACAGCAAGCTGAGAATAGAATTAGTACACTGGAAGATGAGTGAATAACAACTCTATACAGCAGAAGAGATTGGAAAAAAAGCCCTTAAAGCAAATGACTCAAACAATGGAAAAATTACTCAAAGAATGTGAACAGATGAAAATAGAAGTCTATGATTAAGCTCAACAGAAACAGATTAAGAATCATTGGAGTAACAGAGATCCAGGAAGAAAATATTCAGGAAGAATCAATGGTCTAAGAACATCATTAAAGAGAAACTACCAGAGCTAAAGAATACCTGTGATCAAATCCTGCATTGCCAGAAGAGTACCAAATAAAGAGACCCCAGAAAAAACACCCAAGACACATTCTAGTCACAATGACGATTCCACAGATAGAGACAGAATTCTGAAAGCAGCAAAATCAAAAAAGAGAAATTACATTCAAGAGTACATCCTTGAAAATTACCGCCAGACCTATCACCAGAAAAACACTCAAGGCAGTGGTGGTTAGTGGTGGGACGTAGTGACAAAACCCAATGAAAATAAATGCTTTGCTAGACATACTGCACCCAGCAAAACTCACTTTCAGGTTTAAAAGGAAGTATACGTGGTTTCACAGACAAACAAACAGCTCAAAAAACTTTACAGACTCAAAACAAATCTTAAGAGAAAAACTGAAAGACCTATCTGTAAGACAAGACTGACCAACAGACTCACCAAACTAACCACAAGGCTCTGAAATTTTATGTGAACTACAAAGGGACACAGAAGAAAAATTTTAATACCTGGAAGTTAAACAGCCTAATACTGAATAAAACAGTGGGTGCCGAGATGAAATCAAGAGAAAATCAAAACCTTTCTGGAAACAGATGACAATAGAGACAGAAACTATCAGAACCTATGGGGCATAGCAAAAGTGGGTACTGAGAGAAAACATTTATAGCTTTGTAACGACACATCAGGGAAAGGAAGAATAGGCATACCTGAATGGCTTAGTGATGCAGCTCATAGAATTAGAAAGTGCTTAACAAAGGGAACCAAAAATAGGGAGACAGAAGGAAATAACAAAACTGAGAGAAGAAATCAATTGAAGTGGAAAACCAAAAATCAACCCGAAAGATCATCGAAAGCAGAAGTTGGTACTTTGAAAAAAATAAGAAAGATTCATAGACCACTGGCAAAAGTAACAAAGAAAGAGAGAGAAACCTTGATAACTCGTATTAGGAATGTAAAAGGAGAAATCACTACTGATATGACAGAGATTCAAAGGGTAACAGAAAACTTGTGAGAAACTCTCGCCACTAAAATGTAGAACCTGGAAGAAATGGATACCATTCTTGAACTCTTATAATCTTCCACATTGAATGAAGAGGATGTAGCATATTTAAACACCCCCATCACTATTGAGGAAATTAAGACAGTAATCAAACCACCTGCCAATATACAAAAGCCCAGGCCCAGATGGATTCACTAATGAATTCTTTCAAACCTTTCAAGAGAACTACTACCAAACCTGGCAAGACTCTTTCATGAAATCAAAAACACAGGAACACTTCCAAATAGCTTTTATGAAGCCAACATTATTTTGATACCTAAACTGGACAGAGATGCTCCAAAAAATGAAAAATTTCAGACCAATATCGCTGATGAATACAGATGCAAAGATCCTCAACAAAATCCTGGCAAATAGGATTCAATGCCTCATTAAGAAGATCATCCACTATGATCAAGTAGGTTTCATCCAGGAATGCAAGGATGGTTTAACATCCATAAATCTATCAACATAATACACAACATCAATAACAAGAAAAATAAAAAACCACTTGATCATATCAATAGATGCAGGAGAAAGTATTTGATAAGGTCCAACACTCCTATTCTTGATCAAAACTCTCAGCAAGATGGGAATGAAAGGAAACCTTTCTTAATATACTTAAGGCCATCTACTACAAGCCAGTGGCAAATATATCCTCAATGGCGAAAAGCTAAAAGCCTTCCCTCTAAATTCTGGCACAAAGACAAGGCCTGTCCTCTGACACCACTCCTATTCAACATAGCACTGGAAGTAATTGCTTATAGCGATCAGGCAAGAAAAAGATATCAAGGGAATCCAGATAGGAAGGAAGAAGTCAAGCTCTTGCTGTTTTCAGATGACATGGATACTCTACTTAGAAAACCCTAAAGACTCACCAAAAAGCTTCTAGAAACAATGGACTCATATAGCAGCGTGGCGGGCTACAAAATTAACACACAAAAATCAATGGCCTTTCTATACACCAATAGTAATAAGGAAGAAATGGACATTAAGAAAAACATACCCCAACTAGAGTTCGTCCTTGTAACCTAAGATTGTCTCACATCTAATCTAATCAGGAAGTGATTCTCAAGGAGCAGAAACCCAGGGTATGCAGTGAATGCTCAATAAACAAATAAATAAATTGAGAAAATTTTATAGACACATCTTGTATACAGAGGTAAGATGACACAAAGACAAAAAGAAGAGATATGGCAAGGGAGAGAAAAGGAATCCCAAGTCTCCCCAAACTATTCAGTTATAATCAAGTACAAAGTAAGTATCTATTCTTTCATCACTTTCAATCGCATATAGGAATTCCCTTGCTAAGACAAAAAGTCTAATGGAAACAAAAGTTTATATTATAAAATAATAAAATAAATCTTATATCTTTATAAAATACATTTCTATCCTGCCTACCACTAGTCACGAAAGAAATTTGAACAGCCGCTTGTGGATTGAGCAAATGAACTTTGAAAATACATTGAATTTTATATATTTTAAAAATAATTGTGGGACTGAGGATTTGAAGAGGATTATGGAAGCCTAGGTTACTCGCATAAGTACCAGCACCACTTGACTTCATTGACCAGGTTATTATACCTCGTGCAGTTCTATAGGCCTGCTGAAAAAGCATCTGATGTGTTTTGCAAGTTTTTCAGCACCTACAGGGTGTCTAGGGGAAGCCCTGGCATCCCAGGACATGAACAGTAGTCATTCTTCAAGACCTTGTGTTGAATGGTCTGCTTGATGGGCTGTGTACTCTTAGTGGGGCCCTGGCCCAACCTGAACTCTTCTTGTGAGGCACAAGTACTGATAGTAAAAAAATGCAAATATTAAATTAATTACTTTTTTTTGTGGTTGTTGCTTTGTTTTAGTTTGTGTTCCACACTAACCACCATGCTCAGGATATACCCTTGAATCGAAACTCAGGATCACTCCCTGAAAGGCTTGGGGAACCTTATGGGGGGGCCTGTGATAGAACAATGATCAGCCTATGCCAAGCAAAGCCCCAACCACTGTACTATTACTTCTGCTCTAAGTAATAGTAGTTGTCTTAGTAACTTTAGTTTTTACTCTTTTCTTTTGAAGTTAGCATACAAAGTATTGGCAATAAAGATTTTTTTTTGTTTACTTTGACAAAATGTGATGTTTTAATTTCTAAAAATATATTTTTGTTTGTATTATAGCATATGCATATTTCCTTCTAGCTATATTTTCTTACCAACATAAATTCTATTTGCTGACCAGCATTTTTCAGATTTTAAAATGGTCCATCATCTCTCCTTTCACTTGCTCAATAGTTTATTCACTTTAGGCTAGGCATCATTTATTTATAAACTAGAAAAATCATATCCTGAGGCACTATATCACAAGATTCTTTAAAGTTTAAATTAATGAATTTTCAAGAACCAAGAGAGGATACAATAATAAAACCACAGAATGAAGATTTCCATTGTATGAATATATTAAAACTGTCAGATTTCAAAGACTTTGGATAGCTGTTACAAATATATCAAACACATCATTAATATAAAATATTTATTCTGAGTAACTGAAACTAAATAACTGGCTCAACTACATTCTACTTATTTTTAGCCTTCCATGAAATTAAACAAAAACCTCACTATTATTTTGGGGGATTAGTTACACAGGAGGTGCTAAAGGGTCTAGTCTGGCAGTGCTCAAGTGGCCATGAGTTGCTGAGAATAAATTTTAGTGCCTTCCTAGGCCCCCTTATTATGCATTTTCTTATCAAGTACCAAATTCTCAAAAAAAAGAGCACAGACTCTTTTACTTGTATTATTTATGTATGTGTGGATCTGTAGGACCAAAACACTGACACCAAAGATAAAATTTTCCGTTCATAAATTTATGTCAAATATATTTTATTAAAATTTAAAATTCAAAATAAAGATATCTGAACAATAAACCTGAAAACACTGAAATTGCAAAATAGATTACTTGTTATGCAGATGGAAACATTCGTTATATGCCCTTTGATCCAAAGTGCTTTTTTATTACCTATCTTTCTTAATATATATCTCTTCTATTAAAAGCTGTGAATGACTTTTGCAGATGTTGGGATAAAAATGAAGAAATTTGATTATTCTACTTTTATTTTTTTATATTTTTGGTGAGAATTGGGACATTAAGGTTATATTGGCAGTTTGGAATACAATTATGTAGTATTATTGGAAGATTACATACACATATATACAACATTTATTACAATTTTAACATATGCCAAATAAATTCTTAAAAACATACAAGGTTATCGGCCATTAATTTGAAATAAACTTTGAGAAGAAAAATGGGATATTGTTACTAGGCATAATACATGGAATTATTAGAAATTACTTTCACAATAGAAGAAACAGGTACTAAATAAAATATGTGAACAGAAACCTCTTGCTAAATGCAGAGGTGAGAAGTAGTCCTCTGGGCTAGATCATATTCAGTGTTTATTTTTAAGAATCTTCTGTAATATTTAGTACAATTTACATTACAAATTGATCTGAAAATCATGCACTTAATATACATTAGACTTTCACTGAAATCTTAAATCTACAGATGTTTCAAGGATATTTTGAAAAAATAATGGACAATGTACGGATTAACAAAAAACAACTCTGGCTGTGACTCTAAACAAAACAACTCTGACTGTGACTCTTTGTTCTTCATACCTATTAAGTATATATTTTTGAGGGTTATGGAAAACCAAGAAGTTTCCATTTCCCCTTAAAAAACTTTCCTAATGTCCTTTTCTTCTGAGTCAGGTATTTTTCAGGATTTTATCTTACAAAAAGAGAAAATTTGGTTCCGGAGAGATAACCTGGAGTTAGGGCATTTGCTTTGCAATGCAGAAGGATAGTAGTTAGAATTCCGGCACTCCCATATGGTCCCCCCAAGCCTGCCAGGAGTGAAGCCAAGAGTTAGTCCCTGAGCGCTACTGGGTATAACTCTAAAAACAAAGAAAAAAATAGAAAGAAAATTTAAACATATAATTATAAAGGGAAATAAAATATATAAATATGTAATATATAAATAAATACATTTATAAATAAAATTGGACTAATTTTATATAAAAAGTTTAAAACAATGATTTAACTTTTCATAAACATCCTACTAATTCATAAGAAATTAAATTTACTTTTAAAGTTCTTTAAGGGGCCTGGATCCATAGCACAGTGGTATGGTGTTTGCCTTTCCCGCTGCTGATCCAGGAATGAACCTAGATTCTACCCTCAGCATCCCATATGGTGGCCCAAGAGCGATTTCTGAGCACATAGCCAGATATAAATTTAATGATAGAATGTATTATAATGTAATTATATTATGATTATTCTAATTTTTATTTAGTTTGTTTAAAGGAAACATTTTGTAAATATCTATATGGATTTAATCATTTCTTTTCTTGCTCTTTTTTTTTGAAATAAAATTTAAAAGATTAGAACCAAGATACCATTTAAAAGTTTCAAAGTTTATTTATTATATAGATAGCATCCTCGGCACGTTTCTTACCTATTATAGCAAAATTTTATTAGCCTTGATTTTAGGTCTTTAACATTAACATTTTTCTTGTTAGCTACCAGAGACTGTAAATTCTATTCTCATGCATATAAGGTTTGCTCTTGGCTGCTGAGTCACATCTCTGAACTTATACAATTTCAGTATCTCGACTTTTACACATAAACTTTATTGACTTTTTTTTTTCCTTTTTGGGCCTCACCTGGTGATGCTCAGGGGTTACTGCCTGGTTAATGCTCTCAGAAAGCGCTCCTAGCTCTAGGGACCATATGGGACACCCAGGGATCGAACCAAGGTTTCGTCCTCGATCAACCATGTGAAAAGCAAAAGCCCGTACATCTGTGCTATTGCTCTGCCCTCAATTTATTGACTTTTTTTTTAAATAAACATGTATAATCCAAAAACGGATTAATAAATTAATTAAAGTTGATTTTTTTCATAAATTTTCTGTTTTTTCATATGTAAATTGTTTAAGCTTCTATTAAACACAACTTACTTCCTAATTCTGTTCCATTTATATAATCTTTATTTTTTAAGAATTTAAGATTTTAAAAAAAAATTTTAAAAACTTTTTTAAGCTTAAGATAACTTAAATTTTGCATTTCGTTCTTTTACATAAAAATTCACAGATTGATATTTGTGGTTTTAGAGTGTCAACAGGCGTTGACCACTATTGACTCTCTTTTCTATGTAACTGAAATATTGATTGTCGGTTTACCTATAACTTTTCCACCTTTTCTGAGAGGAAGTAGGTACTTTTCTGTTTTATTACTTTAGAATTTTTGAACCTGGGTGATGAGAAACTGACCTTTAACTGTATATCCTAAATTTGAGTTGTTTGCAACAAATTCAGAAAATGTTGGATTTGCTCACTTAGGTTTCTGAGTGTATATTCAATGCCTTGTGAAGGTTACTCTAACTCACAGAAAAAAATTGTTCTAGAAACCAGAAATTTGCATTCCATCCAGTTTTGTTTTGTCCTTTGGGATATGAGATAATGTTTTCCCTATTTTTCTATTAAGTCTGGCTGTACTGCTTAGTTGTGCAAATAAAATTTGCTGAGAGATTTAGGTGTTAATTATAGCTTTAGTCCTAAATATTGATCATAATTTTGTTTGTTTTATTAATATTTTATCATTATAATTACAATTAAAATTTCAAAGATGATATCTACTGCTATGAAAATTGGGCAGATAATTGAATGATATCATAGAAGGGAATAGGCAAAAATAATCTAAGCTGCAACTGAATTGAACTCAGAATTCTAATATTTGTGACATTTGGTAGAATTTTGACCATAATTTTAATAAACTAAATACAAAACTTGACCAGAAAATTTGTACAATGTCTATATTTTTATTTCTATACTTAAAACATTTATGATTCATAGGGGATGAGTGGTATAATAAGGATTTTCAATTTGTGATGGACAGATGAACTGGTAGAATGAGCAAAGGAAAACCTTGAAATAATAATTTAATTAAATAAATATTATCTCAGCATAACTGAGATAATTTTTTGGAATAAGTATATATTAATTTATGCATCTTTATTCTTTGATTGAATTTTGTTTTTCAGAAGGCCACAAACAATATCTGACATACGAGGCAAATACTCTATAGCCTGAGTTATCTTTTTTAAAACAAACAAGCAATTTGTAGTAAATTCATACACATCTAAGGTCATTGATAATGCCATAGTGTCCTGTAACAAAATGCTGTAAAACTGGAAACATGAAATTACACAAATAGACTTTTGTTATTTCACAGTCTTGTATATCAACTGGGTGATATGTTTCATAGTGCACAAGGTTCATATTGTCACCAGAGCTGATAATTTTCCAGACATTCTCATATGTTTCCTTGCCCTTTTCAGTTATAGATGACACCTAAATTTCATTTTCAGTTTTAATTTAGGCACTTTAATATTTAAAACTTTATTTTTCATAATATATTTATTTATGGATCATGATTACAAACATGTTTGTAGTTGGGTTTAAGTCATAAAAGTAACTCCTCACCCTCATCAGTGCAACCTTCCCTCCACCAACGTCTCCCATCTCCCTCCTCCCATGGCCTGCCATAATAGAATTTTAGAATTATAATATTCCATCTACAGACCCACCAGCTCTGGCAGTGACCCCCATCCGTTCCCAAGTTTTTTTTTTCGTACCTTTCATTCTATCTCCTCAAAGCAAACATTTTATTTGATGATTATATTTTGAAAAAATGGTTTACATTTGTGTTGAATCTTATGGCACTAATGACACATTTGCCTAATTGACAAAATCACTTAATTATCAAAGACCCAGAACCAATATCCTTATGGTACCTCCAGCTCACTTCATCACCTATACTTCTACTAGGGCATTCTCACTTCTGTACCCAAGGAACAAATGTTTACCAAAATTTATACCTTCTATTTTCAATGCTTTTCACTCTATGTATCATCAATGAGTGAGAGCATCTGCTAATATTCATGTCTCAGACATTTTTGCTTAACACACTACCATAATTTTACCTACTTAATGATTTTGTGGTTCCTTATAGTTTCATAGTATCCCATTGCATAGTTATATATACTATAAATATATATACTGTAATATATATAGTATATATAGCAATGTATTATATATGTATATATGCTGCATACGTCTTGCTTCTCAGCATCTCTAGTGCGGAGCAAAATCCTTCACTACACAAAAGTGGGAGCCGAATATGAAATATGAAATAGTGAAACCACACACAGGATAAGTGGGGTCAACACATATCTGGCAGAAGTACAACAAGTTTAATTTTTGAGCAGGGGAATTTATAGAAGTAAAACTAGCCATAGGTGTAGAGAAGAATAATTATAATTATAATCACAAAGCAAAGTACAACAGTGACAATACCTAAGTTATGGGTGTGACTGTAAAAAATATACCGTATTTTCTGGCATATAAGACGACTTTTGTTTTAAATATATATTTTATTTAAATAACTTGATTACATACATGATTGTATTTAGGTTTCAGCAATGTAAAGAACACCACCCATCACCAGTGCAACATTCCCATCTCCGATGTCCCAAATCTCCCTCCTCCCCACCCTACCCCACCTGTACTCTAGACAGGTTTTCTATATTCCTCATACATTCTCATTGTTAGGATAGATCAGAATGTAGTTATTTATCTAACTAAGCTCATTCCTGTTTGTGGTGAGCTTCATGAGGTGGGCTGTAACTTCTAGCCCTCCTCTCTTTTGTGTCTGAAAATTATTATTGCAAGAATGATAAGACTACTTTTGAAACAAAAAAAAGTCAACCGAAAATCGAAGGTCGTCTTATATGCGAGTATATCCCGAAAAATGTTTCAATATGCCGCTAAACAAAAGTTGTCTAAATATTGCCACAAAACGAGTTTTCTAACTGGATCCTGCACCAATCACTGCAAGGCTTCTCGGACTGCCTCTTTAACTCAGCCAATCCAAGCAGGCTTTTTTATGCATGCAAATTAGACAATGTTCTGGATCCAAACCTACACTATAAAAAGCCTGCTCAGATTGGCCAGAGTCAGAGAGGAAGTTTATTACAGTATAACCTTTGAACCTTTGCTTGTTGTGATTGGCTCACTGTGGTACATACAGTTGCAGCACAGGAACGTCTGTCTGATACAGCAAATATAGGCCTAAACCTATGTTTTAACTGCAAAATTCGGGGGTTGTCTTATGTGCCCAGTCGTCTTATATGCCGGCAAATATAGTAAGTTACAAAGGAGAAGGTTACAACTCAAGGCAGCTCTTTGCAAGCTTACTTCAAATGCAAAATCAGGATTAGAAGGAAGTAGGAAATATCTAGGAACTTGGTCTTTGCTGAGCTGGGCTCTATTGTTTTAGAGATCAAGTAAAGGAAGAAGCCAAATTTCTAAAATGTGTTTCCCTATTATTAAAGGAGAGTCAATGGCCAGGATCTGCATTCGCCCTTGATACCCAGAGATTGCAGCTACAAGGACATATTTGAAAAAGAGAAAAAGTATTGTCTTTGCTTTTAGGACTATTATCCAGAAAAGGGGTTCTTATAGTAATCTTTGGTGCTGGAATTTCTGAGCCAAATTATTTGATAGAGGCCACAATTATGCCTGAAATTTACAAAGAAGAGATAGCCAAATAATGACCGAAAACGTAATGCCAAACATCTCTTCGGAAATTTCTCAACAGTTCACGCAGGGGAAAAAGGCGTCCACAGCTGGCCTTTTGAGGAACCCCGTGGGGGTTATTTCAGTACTCCCCACCAGGAAAATCCAAGAATATATCTGGTGGGCTGAGCTCTCCTAAAGTTATTGTATGCCTGGCATATATACAATAATATATACAGTATATATGCAGTATTTATACATATATTACATACATTATACTGTGAATATATTATTCATTCACTTATCACTGGGCATTTTGATTGTTTCCACATCCTGGCTATTGTATTACGTGCTTCAAAAAGTTAACTTACAGATTTTTTTGAAGGGGGAGGGGTTTGGACCATTACATATACATTCTTAAATATATAGTTATGTTTTGTTTGCTTTTAGGGCCACACCCTGATGATGCTCAGGGGTTAATTCTGGCTATGCAAAATCGTTCCTGGCTCTAAGAACCATATGAGAAGTCGGGAATCAAACCAAGGTTTGTCCTGAACCAGCCACATGTGAGGCAAATGCCCTAACACTATGCTAATGCTATGGCCCCTAGATACGGTTTTGTTTTTTTTGTTTGTTTGTTTGTTTTTCTGGGTCACACCCTGCAGCGTTTAGGGGTTACTCCTGGCTCCACACTCAGAAAATTTCTCCTGGCAGGTTCAAGGGACCATATGTGATGCCGGGATTTTAACCACTCTCCTTCTGTATGAAAGGCAAACTCCTTACCTCCTTGCTATCTTTCCAGCCCCGCTATTTTTTAAGTTGGAAGTTCTAGTTCAGTTTCTTGACTTCATACAATTTTGGGTAATAATTCCTCCTGTCTTCATCCAAACATAGGACTGAGCTTGTACAGCATCTTGACATATTTTTTCCGCTTCACTCTCTTTTTTGTTTATGTATATTTTTGTGCACATACATCAGTTATTTTTTTAATTTTTTATTTTTAATTATGAGAACAAAGATTCAAAGAAAGAGGACAAGGTAAAGTTAACAGTGGAAGGACAATCACCCATAAACAGAATTCTCAGAAAACCCCTTGCTAATATCTGAACTTTGAACTTTCAGCCAAAGAACATTAAGAAAAATAAAACAGAACCCATGTACAATTACTTTGTCCCACAAGTCCCCAGACTGAAATACATAATATTTCTAAGCAGCACACAAAGCAATCTAAAGCCATAAAAATTATGTAACTCCTTAAACATTGAAGGCAAAGTACTTTTTTACATTTCCATTCACATGCATATTTAAGTCAACCTCAAATGTTTAAGTGGGTTGTTTTTCTTAAGGATTAGAGTCATAGGAGCACAGTAAAAATGTTGTTAGAGTGGCAATTATTGTTTACAGAGGCCCACCAAAATATTAAAGACATGGAAAGGAAAAGCCTTGACCTAAATACAAGGAGACCCTACCCCTGAAATTTCCTGGCATAAGACCAACTCTAGGCTCCAGGCAAACTAGTTTGTCCAATCCAAGTCATTGTCTGTAGTGCCATTACACTTTTATTTTTCACACAGTCTTTGTTGTTGGTATCATGTTTCTCTACTAAAGATCCTGGAATCTGCATATCCTACATTGCAGTCATGATGGTGCAGAGCGTCCTCTCATTTCACCTCACAATTAAAGGGCAATGCAGAGAGCCCTGTCCTATAAGCAGGTCGTTGTTGTCAAGTCTTCTTAGTGTTAAAGGAAGTCTCTTTTTAGCAGGTCGATGTCAAAGCAGTGGTAGTGTCTTCCCTGGTAGAGGATTGCTTTCAGGTGTTGTTATAAAAAACCTTGGATGTTTCATAGATAGCTTCCCTGGTTCAGGGGTGAATGGAGGATGCCCATTCTTCTGAGGCCTGTGCCTGGTCATTATATCAATGTTCAGTGTGTAAGGTCCCATTGCACTACAAGATTTGTGTGTTCCAATCTCTATTAGATAAGAACTTATTTGACACATCGGTTTTAAAGGCCTATTTCTTCCTCTGCAATAAGCAATCACTCCTGGCAAGACTTGGTAGAACATGTGTGGTGCTAGTGATTTAACTGCAACTGTCTCTATAGCAAAAACCTGTGAAGTTTTTAACATATAAAGATAGAATCCTAACATATAAAATTAGTCTAATTTTGAGTTACTTTTTTTTGTTTGCTTTTATTTGGGGACTGAACTGATGGTGATGAGTACCTGCTTATACACAGGTTGGGAGTACTTCAGTGATAAGCAGTGACCAAGAAGAAACAGAACTCTCACCTGTGGTGCATGCACTCCAGAGTGCTGACCTATTAATCTAGCCTTTGATTTCCATTTTTGCAGGGACCCAGACAAAAATAGTTATAAAACTTAAGAAAAGCAAAGCCAAACCTCTGCTTCATATTCATTTTGAACATCCTTAGTTTGCATGGGTTATTATAGTTAATTAATTTCCCATCTATCCTGTCTTGTTATTTTACCAAGATTCTACATAGATTTATGTACTTAAGACAGCTGAAACGTCTCTTCTAAAGGTTACAATGCACCGATGTAATGCAAGGAATGATTTTGAAGCATTTTTGGATTCTATTGTAATTGTCTAAAAGTGTTTGGGTGGCATCAAGATTCATATTCATCTGCCTTCATTCAGAAATCCATTTATCTTGGAACCAGTGGGACATATTCTTTTTCACACTGCTGATGGACACTATAGAAGAGCCAAATGATAAGTATTTTATAGTATCATTCTGCAATTTCCTGAACCCTTTATTTATGACACAGACATTTTTACTGGAGGAAATGTTCTCTCATACAACAACAAAAAAAATCTCTCAATCATCACACGTCACACATACTTACAAGGTGATTAAGTTTGCATATTGAAATCTATCACATTTGGTATTTTTGTCAATTACTCCTCCAAAAATATATAATATAATTATATTGAATTACTTACTGGTGAGTAAATTAAATCTTTCATGACAAAGAAATATTTGGGTAGTTTTTTTTTTCTTTAAATTTTTTTTTGAGTCCCACACCTGGCAATGCTCAGGGATTACTTCTGTCTATGTATTCAGACAGACCTTAGAGGAACCTATGGGCAGAAGGGGATCAAATATGGTTTGTCTATGTACAAGGCAATTGCCTGACCTTAAGTAATATGTCTCCAATATTTTGGGGGACAATATTTTGAATAGTTTTAGGGACAGAGATTTTTTTTCAAAGGACATTCTCTAATAGGTGAACACCAAATTAATAGAAAGAGAAATAGTTTATCTAACTTGTAGTTAAAATCTCCTGTTTCAATAAATTAGATATCTGAAATCATCTAGAGCAAAAATATTCGAGATCATCTAATGTTTAGAGTTTATATTAAGAACCATAGTCAAACCTATTAATGGTGAAACCAGCTCAAAAATAACAAACCAAACAAAAAATCAATAGCTTAATTCAAAGTACAAAAACAGTACTGCAGAAAAGGACAGTTGTCCTTCAGCTTGTCCTCCCAAAATCTTAAATAATGAGGCTAAAATCATTATTCCCAAATCCTCAGTTTAAATATGGAGATAAGGTGAATAGTCCCCTCAGGGCACCTCCCCTGCAGGTAATTTATTGATTAATTCTAGTATCCTACTAACCTACAACTAGCCTTTGGATAAAAAATGCAATTTCTAATTTTTTTCATTTTTGTATTATAATAATGTGATTCACAACATTTTTTCTCTTGTTTGGATTTTTTTGGCCGCATGCAAAGCGACACACCCTACCACTGTACTAATGCTCCAGCCGCTATTAACTAGTACTTTTTGAGAACTTCTTACCTGTCCATAGATAAGTAGCTCCTTTATAGATAACTACATACTGAAAATTGTATTAATCAGTATCTTTACACTATTTCAGATGTATGCCCAAAGACATAACAATTAGTAACACTTTAATTTGTATATTATTCATTATAATTTGTTTCTAAAATTCACATTTCATTAAAAACTTCATTGGTGAGAGTCATTATGCCATTACTGTTTTTAATGTTGTGGTCAGGATATAAAACACTTGTTCTTAGGTCACAGGCAGGATATACTACTTTATTATTATAATAAAAATATGCATTAGGGGCCTGAGAGATGGTGAAAGTGGTTAGGCTTTGCCTGCCCCGCACTAGCTAGGATGGACAGTGGTTTAATTCCAATGCCCCAGGCATCCCATATGGTCCCCCCAAGCAGAAGGGATTTCTGAGCACATAGCCAGGAGTAACCCCCTGAGTGTCACTGGGTGTGGCTTCCCAAAACCAAAATACATATATTGGTTTAGTATTTATACATTTATTCATATATATTATATAAATATATAATTAATTGTATAATATATTTATATATGCATTAGATCTTTCTTTGTATTTTATCAGAATCCCTGGAGCTCTTGGCATTTCCTAACTAGTGAAAACTCTAAAGACATTTCTAGTTCTGTTACTGTCAGACATTTGGGAGATACCTTCAAATGGAAAGAATATTGCAGAGTTTTTATTTCCTCCCTCCCAAATATGGAAGATATAATTGCTGGGGCCGGAGAGATAGCATGGAGATAAGGCGGTTGCCTTTCATGCAGAAGGACGGTGGTTCAAATCCGACATCCATTATGGTCCCCTGTGCCTGCCAGGGTTGATTTCTGAATATAGAGCCAGGAGTAACCCCTGAGCGCCGCCTGCCTGTGACCCAAAATAAAAAAATAAAAAAAAGAAACATAATTGCTCACAATGCCTCTGATTTTTATGTAATATCTGTTTTATGGTTTTCCGATAAAAAATCAAGGGCATTATAAAATTTCAGGCAAATGAGTAGAAATGTCTTACCTTTCAACTCTATGTTCTACAAGGACAGAAATTCTTACGTTCATTCTTTATATTTCTTTAAAGATATCTTCTGCTAAAGGTTCACCATTTGTGAAAGTTTGGAACTCCAGGTTTTCTTGTTTTATTTTTTTTTATCAACAAAGTTAAAAAAATCAACTAAATCATGTTTGTAATCACGGTGTTTAAATAAAGATAATAAAAAAAAAGAAGGAGAAAAAGTTCAGCTTGGTAGTGATCTTCTTAGTTTTGGGCATATTTGCAGTAATCTTGCTGTTCAAACTTTCCTTAAGTATAAAGAATATTATTTTAAGGAATGATCTAAAACATAGTCTTTTATATTCAACTGCAAAAGCCAATTTTTTTATCCTTCACAGTAAAATTGACCCTTATAACCTAATTTATCCGACACCCTTTCTACCCAGTCTGTATTCTAATCACAATTTTGTTCTTGTCAAAAACAAAAAAACAACTAAAACTTGGAAGTTGGTTTGGGATTTTCACAATATGTAAATTGATTAAAAGCACAAGTAAAAATCTGGACACCTAAGATGGGAATAGCATGTGACTACACCCCATCAAGTATAGCCATGGAGTATTAGGTTGATTGACTTGTGTGTATAGAGCCAATTTAATAGGCAATCATTTTGTGGCTTTGGATTTTTGTTTTTCAGTATTTAGTGATGTTAAGCACCTTTTTGAGACATCTTTTGGACATTTTATTGTCTGCCTTCTTTTGTTTTTTAAAAAAATCAAATAAAATGTTTTTTTTTAACATTTAGTTATTATTATAATTAACTTGCTATTCAATTGCTCTTAATAGTTGAGACAATGAAATTGTATGCCAGGCTTTCTAAAAGCCTCTTTGATGTCCAATTTTCTTAATTTGTAGAGGGAATACCTGGTGATGCTTGAAGCTTACTCCAGGCTCTGTATTCTTGGGGGTCACTGTTGGCTGTGCTCATGGTACCAAGAGTTACCAAAACAAAATCCAGGCCTTTAGCATGCAAAGCATACTGTCAATTTCTTAAAGGCAATATTATTTTACAATTTCTTTTTCTCAAAAATATAATAACAATTTATTTTCTCTTGTTGCTAATCAAGTTGGGTATGTAATATATCAAAAATTTTCTTTGAAAACACCTTCATTTAAGTTAATTTATATCAGAGTTGTACATTCATGTACAATTGACATAAAGCATTAAACATTTATACTAACTCTTTTTATAAAGGTAAGAACATAAAATTGGATGTTGTATTTCAGTTATTTGAGACTTGCTCAGCATACATATTTAAACAGTTATAACTAAAACAAGGAAATACTTTTAAATTATAAATCAAAATAATAAATCTTTCTTCTAAAACTACTGTATAAGAAAGTATTAAATGGAAGAACATAGAAATAATGTTGATTTATATAAATAAAATTAACTTATCTATAAACAAAGAGGTATTGCTTTGTATTTATGTTTTTTCATTTTTAATGCTCCATACAATAGTGAAAGTAAGAAATAGTGATGAACGTGGCATGTACAATATATGATAAATCAAAATACATTTATATATAGAAGATAATTTTTATGTCTGTTATGTATTAAACTTATTTGCTACCGAATAATGACTAAAACCTAATTTCATTTTTTCATTTCCCTTCCTCCTTTACTCCCTTGCTTTCCATCCTCACTATCTTCCTCCCTCCTCCCTCCCCTCCCTCCCTTCCTTCCTCCCTCCCTCCCTTCCTTCCTTCCTTCCTTCCTTCCTTCCTTCCTTCCTTCCTTCCTTCCTTCCTTCCTTTCTTCCTTCCTTCCTTCTTTCCTTTCTTCCCTAATTCCTTCCTTCTTTCCTTTCTTCCCTAATTCCTTCCTTTCTCTCTTCCTTTCTCTCTTTTTCTCTCTTCCTTTCTCTCTTTTTCTTTCTTCTTTCTTTCTTTCTTTCTTTCTTTCTTTCTTTTCTTTCTTCTTTCTTTCTTTCTTCTTTCTTTCTTTCTTTCTTTCTTTTTCTTTCTTTCTTTCTTTCTTTCTTTCTTTCTTTTCTTTCTTTTCTTCTTTCTTTCTTCTTTCTTCTTCTTCCTTCCTTCCTTCCTTCCTTCCTTCCTTCCTTCCTTCCTTCCTTCCTTCCTTCCTTCCTTCCTCCCTTCCTCCCTTCCTTCCTTCCTTCCTTCTTCTTTCTTTCTTTCTTTTTCTTTCTTTCTCTCTTTTTTTCTTTCTTTCTTTCTTTCTTTCTTTTTCTTCTTTTTTCTTTTTTCTCTTTCTTTCTTTCTTTCTTTCTTCTCTTTCTTTTCTTTCTTTCCCTTTCTTTATTTTTCTTTCTCTTCTCTTTAATCTAGCTTGGCCATGTGCAATACAAGTGCTATCACCCCTATTCAATCACAAGCTTGTGGTTCCTATTATTCTCAGTTTTTGACATATAAGAAATTATCTTAATACTGGCCCTTTCTGATTTTCTTAAATTAATATTATAAATAATTAAAATTTAGAAACACTTTCTATGACTTAGGTAGCAAGTAATTTTATGGTAGTCATGTTAAAAATTGTGATAAATTTTGAGAACTATTGAAAATTGAGCAATGAGTAGTTTAATTATTTTCCAAAATTCTTGTACATGTTGTTTAATATAAATATAATATTTCTTGAGTAATATAAACACAATAGCAAATCTCACATACTGACACTGGATTAAAAATTTTGTTGTGTGTTTCAATCAAACATGATTCCATCATCATCTCATGTATTTTAAAATAGTTTGTATTTATTCTTAAGCTATTAAAACATATACCATAAAGCATAGTACAGTTAAGTAGATGACACAGAGAAGATGATAAATTGGATCTTTTTCAAGTTACATAAAAAATTTAAATAATATATTACAAAACAAGTTGAGTTTTCAAACCTGTTGCAAAACTAAGGAGAATTGAATGTATCTCTTAGTAAATATGCATTAATCATCTTATAGTAGGTTGAGAAATATAGAAGAATGAAGAAGTAAAAGAATGAAGAAAAAGAAGAAGAAGAAGAAGAGAAGAAGAAGAAAAGAAGAAGAAGAAGAAGAAGATGAAGAGGAGGAGAGGAGGAGGAGGAGGAGAAGGAGGAGAAGGAGAGAAGGAGGAGGAAAGAAGAAAATGAACACATTATTTTGGATAAATGTAAGAAATTAAATAATAATTATATTTTGAATATCTGCCTCAAATTACCTGGGAAATGTATTAAATGCTCAATAAAAATTAAATATTTTCTGTACCATTTAGGAAACTGTATGGTAATGGAACTAGAATTCACTTTAGCTTTAGAATATATGGTTTTGTTTTGCTTGTTTTGTTTTGTCTGTGTGCCACAACTGGTGGCGCTCAGTGATTACTACTAGCTCTATGCTCAGAAATCACTATGCAGGCTCAGGAGACAATATAGATGCCAGAGATCGTACCCACGTTGGCTGTGTGCATGGCAAATGACCTATTCACTGTGGTATTGCTCTGACCCCATGCTGTAGAATATATGAATGTAACATTTAGAAAATTGTTAATTTTTTTCCTTTTCTGTATGAGGAGCTATACCTAGTGGGTTTTCTGGAGTTTCTCATACGCTTAGAAAAATCCTCTATGGTGCTCAAGGTACTAATGCAAATTCTAGGGACCCCAACCTGGGCAGTCCACTTGCAAATCCTCACAATGAGTTATTCAATTTTCATTTGATGAATATCAAATCAACAGTGTTATGTATATTATCTAGATTTTTATGGAGGATTGTAGATCACAGGTAGAAAATAAATGTTTCCTTATCACAAGAAATAAAAAATGCTAATTTAAATTTTGTATAATGCATAAGATAATAAGTGTTTTTGAAATTATTTTATACGAGGGTCAGAGTGATAATACTAAGGATAGGTTGCTTATCATGCATGTCACAGGCCAGGTTTTGATCCAGGGTATTTTATTATGTTCTCCTGAATTCTGCCAGGTGTGATCATAAGCTCAGGTGTGACCCCCAAACAAAAAATAAATAAAAGTATTTTAAAAGTATGATTTCCAGTGCTACTAGATATCATTATAAAATGAGGCATTAGCTACATCAAAGAATAGAACAAACATGTTCACCTCCCACTGTCTCTACTTAACAAGACCTGTAAAGCTTAGCAAGACTCTGGAAACAGCCAAGATACCCTTCAACAGATTAATGGCTAAAGAAACTGTGGTACATATACACAAATGGAATATTATGCAGCTGTCAAGAGAGATGAAGTCATGAAATTTTCCTATACATGGATGTACACGGAATCTATATGCTGAGTGAAATAAGTCAGAGAGAGAGATATTAAAAACGCAGAATGATCTCACTCATCTATGGGTTTTAAGAAAAATGAAAGACATTCTTGCAATAATAACTTTCAGACACAAAAGAGAAAAGAGCTGGAAGTTACAGCTCACCTCATGAAGCTCACCACAAACAGGGATGAGTTTCGTTAGAGAAATAACTACGTTTTGAACTATCGTAATAATGAGAGTGTACGAGGGAAATAGAAAGCCTGTCTAGAGTACAGGCAGGGGTTGGGTGGGGCGGATGGAGATTTGGGACATTGGTTACGGGAATGTTGCACTGGTGATGGGTGGTGTTCTTTACATGACTGAAACCCAAATACAATCATGTATGTAATAAAGTTGGTTAAATAAAAAAATAAATAATAAACAAGACTGTAAAGCTAAATGGCACATTTCTAAATACCCTTAAAACTAAAAGTTTTGGATGTATAAAATGATTGGAAATTTTGATATACTTGGATTGCTTTGTTCTGTGAAGTAAAATATTAATAATTAATTTTCCTGATGTTTAGTTTTTATCTGAAGTGGAATAATTGTCAAAATTTTATTCCTTGTTCAGTTTCATCCTTACCTGCCAAGAGTTGCACTGGAAGTTGAATTACAGAAGTCAATTCTAGAAGCACAAACTACAGACCACATATTCAAGTTCTCAGTTATTATTCTAAAATTATTTTAAATATTAAAAAATTCTATCTGCATTAATATTTATCTTAGATTTATTTTGTGTATCAAAACTGAATATTGCCAAAAATTAAGAATAGCTTTACAAAAATGATTATAGGGTCCCAGCTTTGGAAGTGAGGTCATTTTCTATATAAGATACATAGAAAAAATTAATACAGAACAGCAAAACCAGATCCAAGATTCAGTGTAAAAGGTCAGAGTAGAGTGAATAATGGAAAAGTATAATAAGAATGATGACCCTGTTTATGAATAAAAATTTTAGGCATTATCAATATGTAATTTCTTCCCATCTTGATCTATAAATTCAATTTATCTCACTTAAATTGTTAGCAATATTTATATAAAAGTTTTTAATATTTAAATGGAAAGTAGAAGACCATGATATTCTATATATATTTATTTCTAATTATAAAGTATTAAAGTCATCTAAATTTATAACTTACTATGTAATATAGTAATTAAAAGTGTATAATACTAGTTTAAGTAGACATATAAATAGCACAAAAGAAAGCTGACATTTCCTTATAGATGCATATTATTTTTAAACAATATAACAAAGGCTATAAAATGGAACAAAGAGTATCTTCATCAAATAGTACCAGAACAACTGGGTTTTTCATGTATAAAAAATTCGTGTATGGTTAGAGGTATACTAGCTTAATAAAATTAGTGGAAAATATGCCATAGACCTAAATGTAGAATACAAAATATAAAATTATAAAATTATACAATAGCAAATATTCAATCTATGAAAAACAGTGAGAAAAAGACACCATTAAAATAAAAAGTAATGTAAAAAAGAAAACAAAATCCTCATAAAAATACAATATAAGTAGAAGAAAAGACAGTAGAATACATTGGTAAAATATATATGATATTGGTAAATTATATATGATATCCAAATAATGAACATCTAACAGTCAAACGTACACAAAACAAGTCAAAGCATAAGACGACAAACTCCTGTGATACTGCAGCACTAGTATAGTAGCTCTTATTTGAATGCAATTTATGCCCAAGAACAATTAGATAAGAAATCATTGGTACTTATATACTATGGAATAGTACTCTTTGGATATAAAAATATATGAAATCATGCAATTTGTTGATATTAGAATGGACATGAAGAATTCTGTGCTCAGTGAAATTAGTCAGAGGGAGACACTGGAGTAACCTATTACATATGTTGTTATAAAGAAACAGTGTACTGAAGTGAAAAAAAGCCCAAAAGACTATAGAAGAGTCCATGATATCTCATCTTCAGTAGAAAGCATGCATCAGGTGAACATGTATGGGGAGGGAATAATATGACAGTGGTAAGGGAATAGTTTTCATTAGATGGAAGAGGGTATTCAATGCTGTTAAAGTGCTATGCATGAAGGCATGTCAGTAATAGCACTGTAAATTATAGTTCTTATAAGAAAAGAATAAAATGTAAATAACAGTGAGACATGCCGGACATGGTATGAGAATTGATAGAGCTGAAATTAAGTTGGGAAAAGTTTTTTGAATCATGGTTTTAAAACCTGAACAATGAACACATATATATTTCTTATAATACATATTAAATATGTTATATTTACACATAATAATAACTATACAATACATTATATATTATTTATATTTTTATTATATTACATTCATTATATATTAATATAAAATGCATTCATTATAATATATTACATAACAATATATAATAAAATAATAAAATGTATTAAGGTTTTCTATAGTATAAAGCTTAGTATATACATATATTAATATAACAAAATATATCAATGTAATACATTAATATATAATTACATATTAATATCGTGTGATATTTATATATTAAATAAATATGTTAATAAATCATTACTACATGCTATTATATTATGTTTTATTATGTATAATTATTAATATATTGATATATATATTAAGACTTTTCCAGAATCTGCATTCAGAGATCATTCCTTTTGGGAATGAGTGGAATTTTAGGGACTTAATCTTTGTTATATGAGTGTAAGGAAATCTCACTGTACTATTTCTTCCATCCTAGTTAACCCAATAGGTGAACAGACATTTCACTAAAGAGAATATACAAGAATCAGATAAGTAGATTAAAATGTGAATAACAATCATATGTCATCAGGAAAATTCAAATTGAACCATTAATTAAATATTAATATTTATATGACTTAAATCTGGAAAGTTGTTAAAAATAAATGAGGGTAAGTATGTGATAAAACAAAAAGTAATTTTTACTATTGTTGAATATGTAATTGTCCCTAGCATTCTGAAAGACAGAATTTTAGCTTTGTAAAATAGGAAATATTCATACCTCACAATTCAGTATAATATTCTTTTTTTTTTTTTTTTTTTTTGGTTTTTGGGCCACACCCGGTGACGCTCAGGGGTTACTCCTGGCTATGGCGCTCAGAAGTCGCTCCTGGCTTGGGGGACCATATGGGACGCCGGGGGGATCGAACCGCGGTCCGTCTCCTAGGCTAGCGCAGGTAAGGCAGGCACCTTACCTCGAGCGCCACCCGCCCGGCCCCACAATTCAGTATAATATTCTTGATGTGCACCCAAAATTATTGATCATCTATATTTATATAAAATTTTCGCATACTGATTGGTTTTATTTACAATTACAAAGAAATACTTAAATACCAACACAATTCATTCAGTAGAACATTAGATAAACTCTATTATTTTCCAACAGTGGAATATTAATCAGCACTAACAACATATTAACTGTCAAACAATGAAAAGTTGAGAAGAAAACTTATGTGCATTTAATTAGTTGAAAAAGTCAAGCTGAAAAAGTCACACAAGATTTTCCCAGCCATATGATATCTTGAAGAGATAAAAAAAAAAAAAGTGAGACACTAAATAATTCATAATTGTACGTTTTAAGATAGTGGGTGGAAAAAAGGGAAAAATACAGAAATTTAGTTTAGTAAGAATATTGTAATATGATGATATATACATATATTTATGAAATTTTCTTGAGTTTTGGAATATTAATTTTAAAATAAACTTTTGAGTGACAATTGTGATGCAGATTCATTTGTTATAAATATGCAACCCTGTTGGGAAATGCTGTTTATTAGAAATATCTGTAACATCCTCTCCAATCTGTGAACTCAACTGTCCAAAGGTAAATGCCAAATAAATAGGAAAGAAAAGTTGCATTTAATTAAAGGAGATGAATGAGGTTAAAGATAAACAGAGCTAGATCACTTTGGCCACTTAAGGCCACAATAATAGTGCTGGCTTTTACTTAAGTGAAATAGTAAGTCATTAAAAGTTTGAAGGTTCAGAAATGGCATTGATCTCTTATATTAATAAGAATGCCCTCATGCCATTGCTCTGTTGATGAAAGGCTAATAGAAGGCAAAGGTAGAAGCAGAAGACCAGTTTGAAAGCTATTACTGTGTCCAAAAGAGAACAAAGAAGTAGCTCATGCATAAGTGACAGCTATGGTATAGCATGAAGGAAGATGCTTTGTGTGTGGAAGCGATAGAATTAAACTTGTTAGAGGAAACAATAAAGCAATATTTTTAAATTCTGCTGGAGTAGCTAGAAAGATAAAAGTCTCATGAGTTCATGTGGAAAACAACATACAAAATAGGTTTATGGGCAAAATGGATCAGAAATACACAGTAGAATCACTCTGTGTCAAAGTACTTTGTGCCAAGTTGATTGTTTCTGAGCCTTCTAACTTTGGGTGAGTTATTCAAGTTCTCTAGCCTCTTTTTTTAATTTATAGCAGCATGTACTTAGCAGTCTAATTAGACTGGTCAGCTAAGGTGAGGGTCAATACATCTTCTGACAATTGTAAACACTATGCAGTGTTAGTTTTGACAGATGCTTGGCTTCAGTTATTTATATTCTGATAAGTCTATTTGATATGCACATATCTTTAGATGTTAGCACTTGCTAAGAAGAATTTGATATGACCGTGTTATGATTTTATTAAGTTCAAATTTCAAAAAAAATTTGTACAATCTATGATCAGATATTATATAATAAATCAATAAAATATAAAAATATGGCATTATTTTAGTATTTATCTATTATTTTGTTTTGGAGTCATGTCTGGCTCTGATCAGTTCTTACTAATGACTCTATGCTTAGGGACTACTCATGATGGAGTTTGATGGACCCTAGGAGGTGTATAAGATAAAACCTCGATGCCACATACAAGGCAAGTAACCTGATCCCTTCACTCTCTCCTTCCCTGTAGCATGACAGTTTTAAGGGTTATTATAAATTTATGCAATTATTGAGTTAGTACTGTGGAATGGGTTCTGCAGTGGGTAATGTAGCAATATGCTGTCATAGATGTGAATGCTTGAAGATATCATCCAAATCTATGGAACAGCCAAGGAACAAATTAAGAAATTCATGTAGAAAGAGATCAAAATCCTTGAAAAGACAACTCTAGATTGGAAGTGTCATTTCTAATTGACAGAGAATGAGAACATATGATCTCATGGAATGAATAGTACTGTAAGAGGTCACTACGATATAAGATACAAAATTGAAGCAATATTATTGAGTGTTAGAAGATGAAAGACAAGAAAGAATTGTAGTAGCTTGTGGCATGGGATTAAGCATTATGAATTAACAAAAATAGAAATGGCCTTGTTATAAGATAACTAGTTTAAACCCACTCCAGACAAAGTTTAATACATACCCCATATGGAAAAGTGTTTTCTTGGGAATGTGCTCTACTTATTACCTGAGGAAAAGAAAGTACTAAGAGAAATTATGGAAACTATGTAAGGTTTTGATTTTGAGTGGGGTGCCAAATGCATAGATAGTAAAAAAAAAAATTGTGGCTTATTGTTTTTGTTTGTTTGTTTGTTTGTTTGTTGTTTTAGCTCCTGTATTTTGTTTTTTGTTGGGATTTGAAAGTTTATAATATATTGGCTTCACTGACTGGTTTGTGAAGCCCAAATATTTTATTCTAGTAGGATGTATTTTGTTTTCATTTTCTATTTATATGGATAAAAAATAGTTTTCTTAATTTTTTGTGGTCCTGTTTGTTTCTGCTTTTATTTCCATTGTCACTAGAAAGTACTGTTGAAGATTATAGGGCTCCCTGCCTTTGTTTTCTCAATGTACTTTATAAAAATTGTTTTGATATAAGGGCACTTAATCTGTTTTGAATTAACTTTTGTTAATGTTGTTAAGAAAAGATCAGTTTTCACAATTTTTGCATGTGGGTATTCAGGTGTTTGTAATTATTTTTTAAAAATTGAAATGTAAGAAAATACTATGCCAGTTAAGGAGTTACGTAAGTTTTTGCCTTTAGATCTGCCTTGTGTACTGTTAAGAAATATTATAATGTGTTACAATCTGGGGACTTGAGGAACAAAGTAATTGTACATGGATTCTGTCTTATTTTCTTAATGTTCTTTTGGCTGAAATTTCAAAGTTAAGATATCAGCAAGGGGACTTCTGAGAATTATGCTATGGGTGATTGTCCTTCCACTGTAACTTTACCTTGTCCTCTTTCTTTGCACCCTTGTTCTCATAATTAAAAATAAAAATTAAAAAAAATTATCTTATATGACTTCAAAAACCTAACACTTTGGTTTAAATTAAATGCCTATACACTGAGGGTTTATTTTGGGAAACACTCAAATTCTATTATATTTCACTGAAAGTCTCTATTTGTTACCTTTCTGTGAAATTTTAGGTACAATAATTTTGTAACAAAGATTACATTTTGGGAAGTCAACATATTCTTTCTTTTAATTTATTCTTTCTTTGTTTCTTTCTTTTCTTTTTTCCTTCCTTTCCTTACCTCCCTCCCTTCCTTCCTTCCTTCCCTCCCTCCCTCCTTCCTTCCTTCCTTCCTTCCCTCCCTTCCTCCTTTCTTCCTGCCTCTCTCCCTCCCTCCCTCCCTCCTTCCTTCCCGTCCTTTCCTCCTTTCCTTCCTTCCTTCTCTCCCTGCCCCTCCCTCCCTCCCTCCCTCCTTCCTTCCTTCCTTCCTTCCTTCCTTCCTTCCTTCCTTCTTCCTTCCTTCCTTCCTTCCTTCCTTCCTTCCTTCCTTCCTTCCTTCCTACCTTATCTACCTCCTTCCTTTTTTTTTGTTCTTTTTTTCTTGTGTTCATTTAACTGCGCTTAGAAATTACTCTTGTTTTTGTTATCGGGAATTGCTCAAGGTGGTGCTTTGTGAAACATTTGTGATGGGAACTGAAATAAAACTAAGATTGGATGCAGTTAGGCAAGCACCGTAGTCTCTATATTATCTCTCTGACTGACTTTGGTTTCATATTTTCCTATGTTTTCTTTCATAATTTATTTATAATTTTTCAATGAATAGGCAATGCAACACATAAAGATGACATAATGATGGACAACAAGCAAAACACATAAAATTATTCATCATCATTATCAGAAAATTGGAAATCAAGTTGTCAATCAGGTGTTACCTCATACTATTAAGAATGGTCTGGATACAATATCTAGAAAATAGAATTTATTGTAAAAGGGGAACATTGGGAAAGGGGAACTTTTATTTACTGCTCATGGGACTCATTCTTTGGTTTAGCCTTTTTTAGAAAACAATTTTGATACCTTTGTTTGTTTCCAGATTTTGACTGTTGTAGATAGTCATGCAATGAATATAGTTGTACAGAAGGCATTTGTATACAACTGAGATGTTCTTGAACAGATGAATGGCTAAAGAAACAATGGTACATATACAAAATGAATATTATGCAGTTGTCAGAAAGGATGAAGTCATGAATTTTTCCTATACATGGATGGACATGGAAATTATTATGCTGAGTGGTATAAGTCAGACAAAGAGTGATTGATCCAAAATAGTCTCACTCATCTATGGGTTTTGAGAAAATTAAAAGAAAATTATTGGAATAAGACCTTACCATCTCTCTCTCTCTTTCTCTCTCTCTCCCCTCTGTTCTCTCTCTTCTCTCTCTCTCCTCTCTCTCTCCCCTCTCTCTCTCTTTCCTCTCTCTCTCTCTCTCTTTGAGTCACACATGGTGGTGCTAAGAAAAAAAAAGAAAGAGAAATTATTGGAATAATTCCCAGAGACAATAGAGATGAAGGCCTAGAGTCCAAATGGTCTCAGGTGCATTGGCTTGAAAAAAATTGTCAGAACTAAATTGTCAGAACTACCCAAGTCAAGGTCAATGACAATATAATCAAGAGATACAAACTACAACAAGCTATACACAAGAGGGACCTGTTTACACTAGCAGTCTGGGGGGCTAATAGTGGAGGTATGGGAGATTTTCTGGGAACAGTGGCAGAGGGAGGTCAATACTGATGATGGGAATGACCCAAAGTTCACTGCCACTATATGCCTAAAAGACAACAAATACAACTGTGAAAAACTTATATTTCATAATGGTCTCAATACTTTTGTTTAAATGACTCTAAATTGTATGTATTTCTTTCTAAGCAAATTATTCTTCTTGAACTTCAATCATTCCATTCATTCCTGGGTAAATTTTTGTTATCTAATTATATTATAAATTCCTGATCAGCTTTCCTCAGTGAACTATCCTCACCTTTGGGTTTTCATTAGAAGAATGATTTTATCCCACATTAATGGCTGATAACACGGTAAGTATAAAACAATATTATTATAAAATTATAAACTTTTAAAATAAAAATTTCATTAGAACCAAAATATCTTCACTAAAAATTCTTCATTCTTGTAATATTTACCTCACTCCTTTACTATTAGTAATCTCAGTGGTTTGTTCTGAAAGTTATCTATAAATAAAATATATTTAACAGAAATAGTTCTCTAATTGTAATACTTCAGCCTTGTTATTAAATAATTAAGAACTATAGCCTTTACATGTTTCTAAACTTGTAAAAAATTGTGGCAATGACTCAACAAATCTTTTCAAAGAGTTAAAACTCTCAAAGTATGCCTAACAAGAGAGGAAAGAGAATAAAATATGAAATATTCATATAAACTGATGTTAAAACTTCTTTCTCTATGTTTACCTCAAGCTGTGACAGTATGAAAATACTCTTCCTTCTTGATGCAGAAACCTGGAACCAACTTTCATATATATTTTTTTTTTTTGCTGTTACTGACACATTCTGCCTCACTTACATTAATTGAAATATTGGAATGAATTCTCCCTATAAGCACAATAGTTCTGCCTGGAAGGTTGCATATCATGGAAATCTTGAAACAGTCAATTGGTATTTCTATCTCAGGAAACATCGCAGACACCAAGTTTCTCAAGATAGAAATTCAGAGCAAACCATGATTCCTGATGTCTGCCTCTTCTCACCACTATATCATTCACTCATTAATCTTTGCTCATGAATATCTCTAGAATCTGACTTTTTCTTTCCACTTTTTTCTGTCAGTTCCCCTAGTCCCTGCCTTTATTATCGCCTCCCTGGGACTTTTTAACAATCTCTTTCCTATAAGTATCTCAGCACCTGATCCTCTCTCTTCACTTCAGCCATACTCAATACTGGAGCAGAGTTATCAGATCAGAAAACTACTTTGGTGCATGCTGATGTCTTTTTATTTTTAATGTGTATTTTTAACTTGTGCTTCACTTTTCATGTTTTACAAAAAGGATTAATTATTGACTGTGTATCTTACTTTTTAAATTCTGTTTAAGTATCTCGCAGGAGGTCTTTAGTTTTTATTGTTGTGCTTACAACACCCTATGAAAATGTGAAGGCCATTATATAGATACAAAGAGTAAAATTGAATTATTGATTGCATTATTATATGCAAGGTTTTTTTGCCTAACTTTAAAGGGAATGTCAGAGTTATCTTTTCATTATCAGCCTTCTCCTTCATATTTTTGGAAAAAACCTTTTGTCTTCTTAACTTGATAAGCACCAGGGACAGTTTCCACTTATTTGACATTTATTTTTTATTTTTACAAATGCAATATTAAAGTATTGTGAAATCATAGCATAGTGATTGAGAAAACACTGCATGCAAACTATAAATGACTGAATTGTCCCTCTCAGTCCTGTAATCTGTGTTCAGTTATACTAAACTAATGAAGATAATTAATGAAGATCCCTTTCATTTTATGAAGCTTGAACAAGTATACAATCCAAATAAAACATTCTTAGAACTTTGAATCTATAGATGTAGTCCTTTATCTAGATAGGTAAATATAGGTAGGTAATTTGTATTATAAAATTATATATGTCAGGGGCAGGAGAATTAGCATGGGGGTAAGGCTTTTGCCTTTCATGCAGAAGGACAGTGGTTCGAATCCCAGCATCCCATATGGTCCCCCGAGCCTGCCAGGAACAATTTCTGAGTGTGCCAGGTGTGTCCCACAAAAAACAAAACAAAAAAATTATATATTTTATTTATGTTTTATATGCTTGGATACATAACAGTAACATGCACATTTTTAAGAAGTATTAATGTTCTTTAATGAGCTACTTGACTTTTGGAGTTGAGCAATAATTTGCATGCTATAAGCCAAATTTATTATGTTAAAATTTATTAGACAGGAAAAGTATATTGCCAAGCTACGTTTGACCTCTTACAGTGTACTCTAATTTCTTTAAATATTTTAAAACATCAATTAATATTAATTAATACTAATATTTGCTCTGTACATGAGTACAATTGGTTCTATTTATCCTTAAAGATGAGGAGCTCCCTCAAGGACCTATAGATCTGATCCACATCCAACCTTAGCCTCTCAAGGAAGACCTTAAAAATGGAAAAGCAATGCAATTCACATGATTAATGAATTAAAACAGGTATGGAACTGGGCTCAGGATGGCAAGTCTCCAGGATATATTTGTATTCCTGTGGAAACATGGCTGAGGGAGACTTACTTTGCTGTGACATAATGCCCATGTACTTTTCAATCTTGCCTAGTTTGTTGTGAAGTAATTGAAGATTTAGCTGAGGATGAAGCAGTCAGGGAACAATTTAAATGCAAGCTGCATTTCTTTCTTTCCTTCCACCTGTATTAGACCATATATCTGATGAGCATAGGCCTATACTTTGACTGGAAGATATTTTATGACAAAACTTCAGTCCCATATATAGGGAAAATAGCTAATACCACTGCTTTAGCTTTGGGTAGCTGTCATTGGCAATCAATTGTTTAGTCACCTTCACCTGTATTGGTTAAAGCAAAGTCTGATATTCACCTTTCAAGTATCTCCTAGCAGGAATGCTAGAGTGCCAGGATGATCAATATCAATTCCAGAATGATGGAACTGGGTTGTTCATAGTTTGTTCTTCAATGGCTCCTCTGTCATGGATGGTATTATTCTAATGGTTCCAGTAGCATCGATCTTTGAGGTAGATGGCTTTGCTGCTATTTCTATATGTAGTACTCTTGCTATCTGTCTATCAGATGGTTCTTGCAAATGAGTATTATGAAAAGGGTTGTCAGGGAATCTAGAAATTTTCATGATGTATCACTTGATTATAGTTGAAGCAGAACTTGAATGATAGATAAGACTATAATTTTGTAAATTACTCAATCAATATTCTTTTCTTATGGGGGAGAAATGGGCTATACCTGGTGGAGTTCAGGAGTTACTCCTGGCTCTGCGATCAGAGTTCTCTCCTGGCAGGCTCAGAAAACCTTATGGGATGCCAAAGATCAAACCCGGGTCAGTCGCCTGTCAGTAGCGTCAAACCCAAAGTCATATCCTGTGCTATCACTTGTGTCCCTCAATCAATTTTCTTGAGAATAAATAACAGAGGGACAGAATCAATGTTTCTAATTTGATTACACCATTTATATATGTGCTCCTATTAGTGAGTTCGATCCAGACTCCAGTTTATTCTAGAAATAAGGTAAGAAGAACTTTCCTCAAAGATAAGGGACTGAAGATAAAAGAACTAAGTCTGATCTTATCTCTGTAGAAAACAGTGGTAATTGTATCATTGTAAAGCTTTTAAAATTGGGTTTAGTGATCTCGAGCCCAGCTATATTTGGTATAAAAAGTTTGATAGCAAAGGGTAAACATACATTCTCTTTTTTTAAAAATATAATTTTTATTTTAATTATAGTGGCTTACATATCGTTCACAGTTATATTCCAGGTACATATTTACATTGAATCAGGGGAGATCCCACCACCGAATTGTCCTCCCACAACCGCTCCCATCCTGCCTCCCATATCCTCCACTCTCCCCACAAGGGGCTGCTAGAATGCGTGGTCCCTTCTGTGTCTAGTTTATTACTTAGTGGTCTTATAACTGTTTGGTCTTGGTGCCTCCATTACTGCTCCCTCTAATTGGGAGGCGGGACTAGAAAGTTCAAGTTATGTGGTTTATTTGAGGAAGAGAAAAGTAATATAATGGGGTCATTCTCTTCTTTTTTTAAAAAAAATCTTTTAACTGTTTGAAACTCATTAATTTGCACTATAAGTTTTGAACAAAACTAAGTAGACCAATCTTCTGTTTTCCTTGATTAGATTTCAAAAGCATCACTTCCAGTTCCTTAATATGACATCTATGACTGTTAGAGTTGACAAGAGGCTTTTACAATAATCTTCATCCTGAAAAGGATAGTAAATAATTTTCAAATTTTTTAGAGTAAGTGATCTTAGAAATAGGAGTTCAGAATATAGAATCAGAAATAAGTTGGCCAAAATATAATAAAATCAAGAGAAAACTTTGATACCCAAATTGTCTTTAATTTTTATTCTCTTAGGTCCTTTATAATTTTTAGTCTTACACATATGCTATATAATACTTTATAGATGAACCTAAATTTCTGTGTAATACTGTATCACATTGAGAAAGAACTTAATTTTCCCTCTTTGTGGGGGCACACCAGAGGCAAACAAGGGTACTTCTGGTTCTGCACTCAGAAATTATTCCTGGCAAGCTCAGGGCACCATATGAAAGGCCAGGAATCTAATCCAGGTCAGCTTCATACAAGACAATTGCCCTACCCTCTACAGTCTCAGAAGACATAATCTTTATTAAAATTAATCACTTTAATGAGATATTTATTATAATGCAAGCCTATATTACCTTTTTAGAATATCTAATTTTATTTAAAGAAAAAATTTATGAAGTAAATAAAATTTATAAAACATGTTAATTATAGATGGGAAGAAAAACTTATAGTTTGTGTTAAGTAGTATAGGGTAATAAGTGATCAAATTCATTTAAAGAAGGGTAAATTACAAGTTATTAATTGAAAAGATATACTAAGAAAAATTAAGTTAAAGTATGATACAAAAAACTAATATTATCTTTTAGAAGGAATTTTGTGGAGTTATATTCAATTTTAATAGTCCAGGTATGTTTACAATGTTGTCCAAAATCAAGCAACTTTGCGGACACCTACTATAGTTTTAATTTGGGCTTAATTCTACTCTGTTTAGAAAAGCTGTAGGGAAATATATGTTTGTCTAAACATTTAACAAATAAGCAGTGAATTTGGCACACATCTTTATCTTTATTATTTAATAGTATCTACATTGAGATCCCATTCTCAAACCACAAAAAATATTCTATTTCTGACGCCTGACTTCTGATATCAGGAAGGTTATACTATGTGTAAAAATTAGTAATAAATTTTATAATTTTTTTGTGTGTTTTTTGGGTCACACCCGGCAGTGCTCAGGGGTTTTTCCTGGCTCCGTGCTCAGAAATTGCTCCTGGCAGGCACGGGGGACCATATGGGACACTGGGATTCGAACTGATGATCTTCTGCATGAAAGGTAAATGCCTTACCTTCATGATATCTCTCTGGATCATTTGCACATCAGATATATTCATTAAATATTATATGAGTAGATAATCTAGAACATACTATTGATTTTCACAGTTTCTTCAGTGGTTGTTCTTTTTTGTTCAATTAACTTTATAATTTGAGTATTTTAATTTGGCCTGTGAATCTATTTGGTAGCTAGTATGAATATCACCATTATGTAAAAGGAACTTTCACTTGAATATCATTAACATGTAATGCTTAGCATATAGTCATAAACTTCAGTAATAGTAAATAAAAAACTTATAGCAATTTCTAAAGAGAATCTTTCAATCACATATTATCTACAGAATTTCAAAAATGGAGTAATTTTTTGCTTCCAAAGAATATTTGATAATTTCTAGAGAAAGTATTTAGAGAACTTCAGTACAAAGGGAAAACTATTACCACTAACTGGGCAGATAACATGAATGCTGATGTTCATTCAGTATATTGACAAAAAAAATAAAACTCACCAAATTAAAATACAAATATTGGTATAGTGGAGTATTTAACATCCATAATTTTCATACTTCTTCAATTTCTTAGAAAAATTGAGATTAATTTATACATAAAGTCTACATATTAGAAAGCATTATATATTGATAATAAATTATAATTTAATAACTTGAATAAGTATTGAATAGACTAAGGTATCATGCAATTACTACAGTGCAACTCTTTCCCACTGATATGAATTAAATGCTACAAATATTTAAACTACCCTGATTAGTCCTTGCTCATATCCTTTACTCAAATTTTATTAAATTTGGCTCAGAAAAATATTATTAATGATACTTTGAAAAAAGTTATCATAAAGAACTATTTCCTAAAAGTTATTCTAAGGCAGTAGGAGTTCTGGTGAAGGTGGAGATACCATTACGTGAACAGAAAAGTCAGCAGTTTAACTATATTTCATTAATTGGCTGAATGTAGTTTAAGAGCAAGATTCATTATGGAGCAAAAAACTGTCAGCCTTAATTCATCCTTTACTACAGTTGGTCTTCATAATCGCCTTTACCTTACAAATAATAAGGTGTCACTCAAGGTGGAAATAATCTCAGTATATCCTTAATTTTACATTAGGATCAGATCACTTTAAAGAAAATGGGTGGAATCTCAGAACACCACCCTTTAGCTATTTTAACTTATTTTCCTAGTTTATTTGATTAGGTTTGCACTATATATTGAGAAAGGAATGTTATCTTTCAGCAGTAGCACCTCATGTATGCATGTAAGGAGAATAAACAGACTCTTTACAAAATAAAAAAGACCAATTTATATTCTCAAAGAAGAAAATATAAAAAATGGTAAAGCATTGAACTGAAGATTTTTAGACTTTTTTTGTTTTTGGAAAAATGCCTTGTTCAAAACGCAGGAATACCTGCTCATTTCTACACTTTATTGTCTGTATAGACATAAAAATTTAGTGAATTTATATAAATAGGGTTCTAGGTGAGCAAGTGCTGAAAATAACTACTGAATTGTCTCCCTAAGGCTTCCAGATATTTTCCTTGCTCACCAAATTAGTAGATTTCATAATAAGACAAAATAACACCCAAATTCTAACAAATCTAAAATATACGTAAAAGCTCTATAAGATGTGCAAGATGACAAGAAATTCCAATTGATTAAATCACTTGCTTTTTAGAGATGAAGAAGAGGACAGTCTAATTATTAAGAAAGCTATTTAAAGTCCTTTCCTAATAAACACCCCATCGGCATTGAATTCCTGTTATGTCTCACATTAAATCTAGACCATATGCTTACTCTTTTATTTTACCCTTTTTGTGTCTTTTTTTTAATAAAATTAATTTCATATCTCATCTCTTGCTATCAGATATTTATGGATCTTCAAAATGCACTGAAATGTCATTCATTGACAGCAAAGGTACAATTTATCCAGATTAACTTTTGTCTAAACAGTAAAATAACACTGAGCACCTCTCTTAGCTAAAATTTGTAATGAACTATAAATCTTCCTCTTTAATAGATTGTGAATTCTCTGGCATAAAGCCAAGCTTAATAATAAGCTTAATAATATATAATTTTTAAATACTTAATTGCTGGTATTAAGTGTTTTCTATACTATAGTCCTACAAAAATTTTATGAATTTACCCGTGGATTAATTAAAATGAATATATATGATTTTATTTCATGTGATGTTTGTAATTAAATACATAAGAACATAAAATATTAATTTTATAAAAATATATTATCAAATGAATGGTAAGAGAAAGCAAAGGAGAAATAAAGAAGAGTAAGCTGAAAATAAATTTCTTGATAAGGACAGAACTACAAATATATCAAAGAGATGGAGATAGAGTTGTGTGTAGGTATTGTGGTATGCTTATATGTGTGTGTAAGCGAGGTTTCCATTATTTAAAATAAAAATAATTGTATTTACTTACTATGGAACATGAGGCTGGAGAATTGGTACAGGGATTTAGAGTTCTGCCTTGTATATTCAATTCCCAGGACCATAAGTTACTTGAGCATCACTAGGTGTATCACTAGATGTCCCCAAAACTGAGCAATGCAGTAGCAATCCAGGTAACCTCAATTACTACATTCCTGGGTACAATCATTGAATCACTAATCAAGTTAGCTGAGAATCTAAAAAGACTGGGTCCTTTGAGTACTAATCAGGAGACCTCCTTTTCCCTAGAAAGGACAGTGATTTAAAAATAAGCAAAAAACCAAGTTCTCTCCATGATAAAAGAAATGTTACCCTTCACAGATAAAATCATTTTCTCATCAAAATAAAAACAGAAAATTTATGGACTCTTCACTTGCTGGGCAATTAATCCTATATCAGAGTAGTGATTTCCGGGTTCAGAGGTTATTGCTTTGCTCTGTACAGATTCAGTCAAATGGAAGCTGTGGCTAGAGTTACCTGGTTGATATAGGCAGGTAACCAGACACTGTAAGTTGTAAATATTTTTCACTTCTTTGATATTATAACTTCTTATGCCTCTACAGTAGCAGAATAAATTTACAGAATGACTTTAAGATACCAAGAACATAAATGAAAGATATTTATAGGACTAAGATTTATAAAAAAAAAAGATGCAGTGACCTATCAACATCTTGTTTTGATTAAAGCCAGTTAAAAATATCACTGAACAATCAACATTGAAGAAAAATGTACATAGTGTGAGTTCTAACAAAAGTGGCACCTTGGGTGTTCTGTTTGCAAAGAAGCTACTGAAATGCCACGTGATGTTCTTTTCATTGAGTAATTCTGAGAGAGAGAGAGAGAGAGAGAGAGAATGAGAGAGATTATGTTGAAAGGAGGATAAGCAAAAGCATATGGTTTAAGCAGTAAGACAATTAGTTGCACATATGTGATTACTTTGCTGAATAAAATATATTCTTCTTGTATTTCACTGTATTCTGATTTTAATGGGAAATCATATGCTCTATGACAAACTAAATTTCATTGACTTCTTGGTAATTATTTTTATGAAAATATTATAATCTCCCATTCTCTTTTAATGAATCCTGAAACAAATGTGATGAATTAACTCTTGAATTTATCTATTGTAATGTTGGGCCTAAAACCCACATAAATAATATTGAATGTTTTTATTCCTAGAAAAGACAGTCAAATTATTAGTGAATGTTTCAAAGGTCATTTCCGATAGAAATATTTACAATGAAATGCAAAAGGCAAGATCCATTATTTTATTTTTTTCTTTATTTAAACATCTTGATTACACATATGATTGTGATTAGGTTTCAGTCATGTAAAGAACACCCTCTTCACCAGTGCAACATTCCCACCACCAATATCCCAAATCTCCCTCCATCTTACCCAACCCCCACCTGTACTCCAGACAGGATTTTCAGTTCCCTCATTCATTCACATAATTATGGTAGTGGTGAGCTTCATGAAGTGAGCTGAAGTTTCAGACCTTCTCTCATTGTCTCTGAGGATTGTTGCAAAAATGACTTCTATTTTTCTTAAAACCCACAGATGAGTGATACTATTCTGCGTCTCTCTCTCTCCCTCTGACTTATTTCACTCAGCATGATAGATTCCATATACATCCATATATAGGAGAATTTCATGACTTCATCTCTACTGATGGCTGCATAATATTCCATTGTGTATATGTACCACAGTTTCTTTAGCCATTCGTCTGTTGAAGGGCATCTTGGTTGTTTCCAGAGCCTAGCTATTGAGAATAGTGCTGCTATAAATATAGGTGTGAGGAAGGCGTTTTGTATTGTATTTTACTGTTCTTAGGGTATATCCCTAAGAGTGGAATAACTGGGTCGAATGGGAGCTCAATTTTCAGATTTTGGAGGAATCTCTTCATATCGCTTTCCATAGAGGTTGGACTAGATGGCATTCCCACCAGCAGTGGATAAGAGTTTCTTTCTCTCCACATCCCCGCCAGCACTGATTGTTCTCATTCTTTGTGATGTGTGCCAATCTCTGTGGTGTGAGATGGTATCTCATAGTTGTTTTGATTTGCATCTCCCTGATGATTAGTGACAAAGAGCATTTTTTTCATGTGCCTTTTGGCCATTTGTATTTCTTCTTTGTCAAAGTGTCTGTTCATTTCTTCTCCCCATTTTTTTGATGGGATTAGATGTTTTTTTCTTGTAAAGTTCTGTCAGTGTCCTGTATATTTTGGATATTAGCCCCTTATCTGATGAGTGTTGGGTGAATAATTCCTCCCATTCGGTGGGTGACTCTTGTATTCTGGGCACTATATCTTTTGAGGTGCAGAAGCTTCTCAGCTTAATGTATTCCCATCTGTTGATCTCTGCTTCCACTTTTTTGGAAAGTGCAGTTTCCTTCTTGAAGATGCCTTTAGTCTCAATGTCATGGAGAGTTTTACCGACATGTTGTTCTATATACCTTATGGTATCAAGTCTGATATCAAGGTCTTTAATCCATTTGGATTTTACCTTCGTACATGATGTTAACTGGGAGTCTATATTCTGCTTTCTGCAAGTAGCTAACCAGTTATGCCAGCACCACTTGTTGAAGAGGATTTCCCTGCTCCACTTAGGATTTCTTGCTCCTTTGTCAAAAATTAGGTGATTGTATGTCTGGGGAACATTGTCTTAGAACTCAAGCCTTTTCCACTGAAAATCCATTATTTTCTACAACAGATTAGACAGATGGTTCTAAAGAGAATTGCAAAAATGTAAGTATGTAAAAGTAACAAGATAAAAAATGTTCTGTGTCCAATTTCAAACTTTTATCCTATTGCAATGAGTTGTTAATTTGACTCTAATTTCTCCCATACAATTTTATAATTATATTTCCTTTGCAATTGCCAGGATTTATTAATTTTGTGACAAAATATTACTTGTGTACCATTATCCTAGTTTCAAATCAAACTCTAAATGAAAGTTGATTTAGTGAAAAAGTTATATAGAGTATATATTAAAAAGAATATAAATAAGAATTTTCACCTATATGAACCAAAACAGATGAACCATAAATTAATTTTTATAATCAATAATTTTTAAGGTAACAGAGTTAACACTGGCATTAACAAAATTTGTTATGTGCTGAGTGTTTCCAACAGCAGTGTCAATAATCTGTCTAAGGTTCCTTCTCATGCTATATTTTACACCATTCTTGACAGTTATGTTGATAATATATTAATAACTCCCCAATTGGGAAACAGTTTTTCTATTTGCTTTCATTTTTTGATACTAAACATTTGAGCATGAGCAACTAAATTTGTATTTTGTTCTGACTTTTAACACATCTTCTAATTCATCCAACTTGCAACAAAATTTAAGATTCAATATTCCTCACAGTTAAGTAGTATGTAATATAGTACCCTTTATAATTTATCCACTCAGTTATTAAACAGTTTATTTTCAGTTCTTGTTCAAAATACAAACATATTTAATCTTTTTTTTGTTTTTGTTTTTGTTTTTGGGTCACTCCTGGCTCTATGCTCAGAAATAGCTCTTGGCAGGCTCGGGTTCATATGAGATGCCTGGATTTGAACACGGACCTTCTGCATACAAGGCAAATGCTTTATCTCCATGCTATCTCTCCATCCTCAACATATTCTAATCTTAATTTTTGGAGAAGTTTTAAAAATGTAGATGTTTGAATTTTATTTAGTTAGTGTTAGGAATTAAATTCAGGATCTCAAACATCCAAAGCACGAGATCTTTAGAGTCACATTTCTAGTCCCTGTGGCAGTTGTGGTAAGTGAAATGTCAACATATTATCATGGAATATTAGGCTGCATTTTATAATAAAAATATGTAATATATAATGATTGTGAAAGTTAATGTACAGAAGTCCAAATTTCAGTAATTTCAAAGAACATGTAGTTATCATTGTGATCAAATTTAACATTTTTAGTTTCTTTGAAGTTTTCCTGTACTACATGGTAGTTAATAGTGGAAGGGGTTTTGTGTGTGAAGTTAGGTAGTTTTATTTTTTTTTAATTCACTCTTGCTGAGAATACTATGAAATTGGAGGTGAAATATTTACAAGAGAGAATACAGACAGCAATGAAACATAGAGACAAACAAGCTAGATTTATGTAAGAGTTGTAAAACAAGTTTGAACAAGTGTTAGCTGTTAATTTTATTTTTCCTTTGTTCTACCCTGAATCTTGTGTTTTTATTTGCAAGTTTTTGTTTGTTTTCTGTTTTTTGTTTAGGTCACATCCTGCTGTTATTGCTGCTTTTGCACTCAGGAATTACTTTAGGTGTTGCTCCAGGGAACAAATAGGATGCACTGGACTGATTCCCTTGGGCTCATGTAACTGCCTTACTTGCAATACTATCTCTCAATCCTCACTCTAACTCCTGTTTTAATCAAACACTAACACACTTTATTTTTCCACACACTTGCAAATTATTGCTCTTTCTATGTGCTTTTTAATGACTTTTATAGTATGGAAAATGAATGGAGAAATTGTTTTCACATGATGGGATTCTGGGGTTCACAGCTATAATGTCCATTTTGTAAGTTGCTAATCTGTGTCTGACTCATTTTTATTAAAATTTTTATGAAACTATATAATACTTAAATATTTTAGCAGAAAAAATATGCAATTTTGGAAATAGTAAAACAATAACTCTCTATTGCTACAGGCATGAAATGATGACATGAAATGATCACTTTGCAGTACTTGTCATCACTGTACCTTACAGGGAAAAGATTTTTATTAAATATATGTATTTAATATTCTTCATAAATTGATCTTAAAGTTGAGAAATAATTTCAATTGACCTTAAAATTGAGATACTATACTGGACAATCTTGATTGGTGCAAAATAATCGCAGACTCCATAAATGTGAAGAGCCAGAAGTCTGTGACTGTCTAGAGAGAGACTAATTGAATTTAAAGATGAAATAGGATCACAAGTTAAGAAATGTTGGAAATAAAAGACTAGGAATCAGATTCTCTCCAACATCATCCAGGAAATGATATATCCCTAAGTGACATCTTAATTTCAGCATGATAAAACATATTTTGTACTTCTTCATTGCTTAAAAACTTCGAAGTTTGTTTCCAATTCCTCTTCAAGCTATTAGTACCTTATATTCAATTGAAAAGTAAAAAGGAAACTCACAACCTTAGAATTGAGAATGAATATAAAGGGGCCGGAGTGATAGCATGGAAGTAAGGCATTTACCTTGCATGCAGAAGGATGGTGGTTCGAATCCTGGCATCCCATATGGTCCCCCAAGCCAGCAGCAGTAATTTCTTTTTCTTTTTCTTTTTTTTTTTTGGTTTTGGTTTTGGTTTTTGGGTCACACCCGGCAGCGCTCAGGGGTTACTCCTGGCTCTATGCACAGAAATAGCTCCTGGCAGGCTCAGGGAACTATATGGGATGCTGGGATTTGAACCACCAACCTTATGCATGCAAGGCAAACACTTTACCTCCATGCGATCTCTCTGGCCCCCAGCAGTGATTTCTGAGTGTAGAGCCAGGAGGAACTCCTGAGCACTGCCAGGTATGACCCAAAAAAGCAAAAACAAAACAAAAAAGAATAAATATAGGGACCAGAGTGATAGAATAATGGTAGGGCATTTTCCTTGTACTTGGCTGATAGTAGAGGGAATTGGGTTCTATCTCCAGCCTCCCCTATGGTCCCCGAGCCAGGAGTGATTTCTGAGTGCATAGCCTGAAGTAAGTCCTCAGGATCACTGTTTGTGGCCTAAAAATAAACAAACCAAAGAATGAGTTATAATTTATATTTTATGGTCATATTGGTGATGCTCCTGATTTTGCGATTAAGAAACATTTCTGGTGTAATCAGGGGATCATATGAGATTCCTAGGTTGACTGAGTACAAGACAAGCAACTTTCTTGCATTACTTTCTCTCTAGTCTTATGTATAATTCTTTAATTAAGAAAGTGGATTAATGATATAAAACAGATTGGGTTTATAATGAACCAATTATCTATTATATATACATATTGCTTTCATGTGTTTCAAAAGCTTGACAAATTATATTGGCAGTTTCCAGATACATAGGCATATAAAGAAAACAAAGATAGATAGACAGACAGATAGATAGATAGATAGATAGATAGATAGATAGACAGATAGATAGATAGATAGATAGATGATAGATAGATAGATAGATAGACAGTCAGATAGATTGACAGTCAGATAGATGATAGATAGATAGATAGATAGATAGATAGACAGTCAGATAGATTGACAGTCAGATAGATAGATAAATATAGATAGATAGACAGACAAATGATACTTAGATACATAGATAGAAAGATTTGTGTGTGTGTGTTGATATCATACCTAGCAGTACTCTATTTCTACACTTTGGAAACATTCTTAATGGGTGTGGGTAACCATTTTGGGGTGACAGGAATCCAACCTGGGTCAGTTCCATGTACCCTACCCACTGCACTGTTCCTCTGGCTCAAAATAAAAGTATGTTTAACATCCCATCACTTAATTAATTCTGCCAAGATTAGTGTGCATATGTGTGTGATACTAACATACATTATGTAATATTTAAGTGTTAATTATTATAATATAAAAAATAAATAAAATGTCTACTTAAATAGATAACAAAGTTAATAGACACTAAAGATAAAAAGCAACAGAAAAACCTTGAAACAAAAAAGAAAATATAGAGGCTGGAGCAGTGGTGCAGGGTGTAAGGTGTCTGCTTTGCGCAAACTAGCCTAGGAAAGAACCGCAGTTCAATTCCCAGCATCCCATGTGGTCCCCCAAGCCAGAAGCAATTTCTGAACTCTTAGCCAGGAGTAACCCTGAACTTCACTGGGTGTGGCCGAAAAACAAAAAAATCAAATAAACAAAAACAAATATAAACTTAAAATTGCTATAATTATATATAAAAATTTAAAATTGTATAAAATATAGATCAAACCATAATATTGATTATAAAAATATTTTAATATCAAATACCAAAGGGTTTTTGTAGTTATCATTCATAAATCAATGTTACTTTTATAGAAAGTCAATAAATAGCCACTTTCCACATCACTCCTAGGAGCGGTGCTTTCTTCCACTGCTGGAATGCACATCAATGCAAATAAGTGGACCCTGCTCCATAGTTGGCAATTCTCCTATCTAATGAACCCCAGAAGAACAAGAAGAAAACACCACAGGACAGCATGCCAATGGGGAAATAACGCAGGCCTCCACCATGATTAGAAAAATTATATAGTATCTTGGATGACAAGCAAATCACCAACACCTATTTAGCATTCAGAAAAAGAAATTAGAAAAGAATATGGAGGAACCTCACAGAATACAAAGAAGGCATGGAACAAACTGAACAAATCACAAATAAGAATAAAAAAGATATGAAAGAAGCAATAACAAAATTGAAATAACAGGACTAAAAAACTTGGTAGGCAAAATAAAAACCTCATTGGAGAGCCACTCCAACTGAGTAACAGTGTTAAGGACAGAATTTGTGAGCTGGAATGACATGCATAAAAACTCCAGAAAACAGAAGAAATGATAAAGGAGCTTTAAAATAATCAGAAAATGGGGGGGGGGGAATCACCAAAGAATTTGAACAGATCAAAATAGAATTCTTTGAAAACTCAACAGAAACAACGTAAGAATCATTGGAGTCCCAGAGAACCACCAAGAAAATCCCCATGAAGAATCAACAGTCAAGGACATCATTAAAAAGAAAGTCACAGAGTTAAAAGAGTGTACACAGCCAAATCCTGCATGCCTAAGAGTACCAGCTAAAAGAGATCAAAAGAAAAGCACTCTTAGACACATTTTTGTCATAATAAAGAATCATACAGATAGGGATAGAATTCTGAAAGCAGCAAGATCAAAAAAAGAAATTACATTCAAAGAAGCATTCTGAATATTTACAGATCTGTCACAAAAAACCCTCCAATCCCAAATAAAGTGGTGAACCATAGTGACAAAACTCAATGAAATGCATGCTTTGCCAAGAGTACTTCACCCAGCCAGATTTACCTTCAGGTTTAAAGAAAGGACATACAGCTTCACAGATAAACAACACCTCAAATTTATATATCCAAAACCAGTCTTAAAAGGCAAACAAAAATGTATACTTTAAGACAAGTCAGCCAACAGATACCAAACACCTACACAAAGATGAGACTAAATCCCATGACTATGATCTCTGTCAATGTCAATGGACAAAATGCACCAGTTAAGAGATACAGAGGAGCAAAATGGAACCAATAGATGAATCTAAAGTTCTGCTGCCTACAAGAAACACATCTGAAGAGTCAGAATCAAAATAGACTAAAAATCAAAGGTTGGAAGAAAAATTATCCAAGCAAACACTCCAACTCCCTGAAAAGGACCAGAGTGACCTTGCTAATATCAGATTACAGATCTTATATTTAAAAAAATTATAAGGAACAGAGATGAATGATTCTTAATAGTCAAGGAAAATGTACAAGAAGAAATAATACACCTAAACATACAAACACAAATGAGGAAGCAGCAAGATATTTAAAATGATAGCTGACACTCTATTTCTCAAAACCAATGAGCAAAAAAGGAGAGGAATAAAAGAAAACATTTCCTTCTTACCCACAAATTTTCTATGAAAATCTTAATAGTTTAATTCTAAATATAAACATAAATGGGGAGTGAGTTATTTTAAGTCTTCAGATTTTTCAAACTTCAAGCTTTGAATAAAAATTAAGTATATTTTCTGATTAAAAAATAAAATAAAAATGATAGCTGACAAATTTGAAGGAACACATCAATAGTAACACAATAATAGTGGAAGACTTCAATACTACCCTGTCATTCATTGATAAGAGTGCTTAGCAGATATATTTAGGGACTGTCCATTCCAGAAAATAGGATTTTCATTTTTCTCCAATACTCATAGGGTCATTCTCCAAGATAGACCTCCTGATGTCCAATTAAAAATATCTCCATTAAATAAAGAGGACAGAAATTTTAAGAACTACCTTCTCAGAAAAACCAAAAAAAAAAAAAAAACCCAAACAAACAGACAAACAAACAACCGGGGCCGGCGAGGTGGTGCTAGAGGTAAGGTGTCTGCCTTGCAAGCACTAACCAAGGAAAGATCGCGACCGCGGTTTGATCCCCCGGCGTCCCATATGGTTCCCCCAAGCTAGGGGCAATTTCTGAGTGCTTAGCCAGGAGTAACCCCTGAGCATCAAATGGGTTTGGCCCCCCAAAAAACAAAAAAACAAAAACACACAAGAACTACCTTCTCAGAGCACAAAGCTCTAAAATTAACAGTGAATTACAAACAAACACAAAGGAAAAACTTTAACCCTGGGAAATTAAAGAACTCACTATTGAATAATTAATGTGACAGTGATGAAATCAAAATGAAAACCAAAAGATTTTTAAAAACAAGTGATAATGAAGACACAAATAATTAGAATATATGGTACACAGCCAAAATAGTTATGAGGGAAATTTATAGCTTTTTCAACCACTCATCAAGAAGAAATAAGGGATCTAAATAAATGGCTTAATGACAGCTTATAAAATTCAAAAGTGATCAACGAAATGAACTAAAATAGGCATATAGAAGGAACTATAAAATGTGAAGAATAAATTAATGAACTTGAAATCCAAAAGATCAATGAGAGAGTTGGTTCTCTAAAAAAAAAATCCATAAACCACTAGCAAAACTCAAAAAGAAAATCAGAAAAAGAATGTTAATAAACTGAATTAGCACTGAAAAGAGTGAATTAGTACATATACTCTATAAATTTAATGAGTAATCATAGACTACTTTGCGAAATTCTATGGCACAAAACAAGAGATCCTGGAAGAAATGGATAAATTCTTGGACTCTTATAATTGCCCAATGTTGAAGTAAGATCATCTAGCATATCTGAACAGATGCATCATTAGTGAGGATATTAAAATGGTGCTTAAAATGTCTTTCCCAAAACAAAAGCCAGGTCCTGATGAATTACAAATTATTTCATACATTTCAAGTGGACCAACTAAGAATAATTTTTAGGCTTATCTAGAAAATTGAAGAAACAGAAACAGTCACAAATAGTTTTTACAAATCTAACATAACCTTGAAATCAGAAGTAAAGAAATCAAGAAATAAGAGAACTGAAAACCAGTATTCTGTTGAACACAGATGCAAAGATCCTCAACAAAATTCTAGCAAATAGGATTCAATTCCTCCTCAAGAAGGTCATAAATCAAGACCAAATTGTTTTATTCCAGTGATATAAGGATGTTTTAACACATGCAAGTATATCAACAAAATAAAAAATAATATAATATAAATAAATGCAGAGTATTTGAAAACTTCCAATACACATTCATGATAAAAATATATTTTAATAATATAAGAATGGGGAAAATTTTCTTAATATAGTCAAGGCCCTTTACCACAAGGATATTTTCATATTACCATGGAAAATATTACATTCAATGAAGAAATTTTTCTATTTGCTAGAATTTTGCTGGTGGTATGATAATATATTTAGAAAACCTAAAAATTCTTAGTTTGATGTAGTCCCATTTGTTTATGTTTGTTGCTCCATTCTCGAAGACCTTTTTGATATATAGGTCTTCGAGTGTTCTGCCTATTTTATTCTCAATAAACTTTATAGATTCGGGTCTGATTTCAAGGTCTTTGATCCATTTTGAGTTGACTTTTGTATAAGGGGTGAGGTATGGGTTGATTTTCACTTTTGTACATGTGGTTTTCCAGTTGTACCAACACCATTTGTTGAATAGACTTTCTTTGTTCCATTTCAGGTTCTTGCCTCTTTTATCAAATATTAGTTGGCTGTATATCTGGGGGGTTTATGTCAGGGAATTCTGTTCTGACCCACTGGTCTGAGGTCCTGTCTCTGTTCCAGTACCATGCTGTTTTAGACACAGAGGCCTGATAGTATCACCCAGGACAGAGCAGAGGTCTTACAAACACCACAAAAGCACCACCAGGAGAGTAAATGATCCTGAACAGAGTCTATAGTTGATCCCATGACAATACACTCCAAGGGCGGAGAAACCCCATATCTCTTAGGCCAAGTGAATTCCTTTTCGAATGACCCCAATATTTACTGTGCCTGGGCAGGAGGGAAAAAAACAAAAAGCACAAAACATTATTTTATATATATATATATATATATATATATATATATATATATATATTATTTTATTTTCATTTATTATTACTATTTTTATTTACCTATCTATTTTTTGGTCAATTTCTCTGTTTGGGTGTGATAATTGAAGTTGTCCCCAGTTATACTTATTCTTTCTCTTCCTTTCTGTTCTTCCTTTGTATGCTATGCCATGTTTCCTATATCAAGACCATGGCATTTTTTTGTTTGTTTGTTTTCTTGTTTTGTTTTGTGTTTGTTTTTGTGGGTTTTTTTTTTTTTGGTGCTTGTGTTTATTGTTGGAGTTCTCACGGGATATTTGACACTTCTTTTTGTACTGGTGGAATGTTTCACCTTTTTTCTCTCCTCCATTTCTCAAACCAATGTTGAGAGCCTCTGGAAGAATTCCGCTTATTTTCGGCGTATTAGACTTTTACCCCAGTTTATTACTTTTCTCTCCTTCAAACAAAACCACGTAACTTGAACTAGCTAGTCCTGTCCCTCCAATTAGAGGGGGAAACAAGGGAGACACCAGGACCAAACAGGCGCAAGACTACTATGCAGTAGGCTAGATACAGAGGAGACCACATATCCTAGCTACCCTGGGGGTGAGGGAAGAGGATATGGGTGGTAGGACAAAAACAGAGGTGTAGGGAGGACAATTTGGTGACGGGAATCCCCCCTGATTTTATGTAAATATGTACCTAAAATATCATTGTCAACAATATGTAAGCCACTACGATCAAAATAAAAAAAAAAGAAAACCTAAAAATTCTATTAAAAAGCTTCTATATTAATATAGCAAAGGGACAGGCTACACAATTAACAATAAAAATTAATGGCCTTCTTACACACAAATGATTGTTAATAAATAAACGTTAAAAATCAATCTCATTTACAATAATACCACAGAACCTCAAATACCTTGGCATCAACTTTACTATAGAGAGGAAGGACCTATGCAAGTAAACCTATGAAACATTGCTTCAAGAAATAAAAGAGGATGCAAGAAAATGGAGACACATAACCTGGTCATGGATTGGGAGGATTAAAATTATTAAAGTGGCAATATTTCCCAAAACATTGTACATATTTTCATATAATCCCTCTAACGATACCATGTCATTCTTTAAAGAGGTGGATCAAGCACTCTTGAAATTCATTTGAAACAACATCCATGAATAGCTAAAGAAACCCGTAGGAAAAAGAGGATGAGAAGCATCACTTTCTCCAACTTTAAATTGAATTACAAAGTAATAGTCATTAAAATATTATGGTGTGGTAATAAAGACAGACTCTTAGATCAATGTAATAGCCTTAAGTATTCAGAGAATGACCCCCAAAATACAATCAGTTTTTGATAAAGGGGCAAAAAGAATGGCAAAATAGAGCAAGGAACACCTCTTGAAGAAGTGGATGTGGGGATAATTGTCAGCCATCTGCAAAATAGCTAAATCAAACCTTCATCTAATAACTTTCCCAAATGTCACATCAAAATGGATTAATGACCTTTATAACAGACCTGAAAATATAATATATATAGAAGAAAACATAGGCAAATAACTCCATGACATTGAGACTAAAGACATCTTCAAGGAGAAGACACCACAGTTCAAATAAGTGGCAGCAGATATTAACAAATGGACATTAAACTGAGAAGCTTCTGCATTCCAAAAAAAAAAAAAGTGACTAGGATAAAAATGCCACCAACAAAATGGGCAAAACCAATTATCCAATTCTCCATCAGATAAGGGGCAAATATATAAGATATGCACAATATTGATAGAACTAAACAAACAAATAATAATTTCTAGGCCAGAATGATAGCACAGCAGTAGGGTATTTGCCTTGCACGTGAATGAACTAGGACAAATCTGGGTTCTATCTTTGTTGTCCCATATGGTATTCAGAGCCACGATTGAATTCTGAGCACATAGTTAGATGTATCTCTAAGCATTACGGGGTGTGGCCCCAAAATCCCCCCAAAATAAAAATAAATAAATAAAATTTATTTCATTATTGGGCCCCATTCAGTGGTGCTTAGGGGTAACGTATGACTCTAATCTCAGAAAATAATCCTGGAAGGTTTGGGAGAAATGTATGTGATAGAACCCCTAGTCGGCTGTGTTTTATAACAAATGCCCTACTCGAGTACACTGTACTACTTACCTGATGTGTCTCCCAAACAGGTTTGTATTTTCTTTCTCTATTATTGTACAAAATAAGTAAAAAAAAAAAAGTTTTGTGAACGTACACAGAATTGTTCACTTGTTTCTCATGTCTGTGCATTCAGGATCACTCACGCCAGGATTCCTGGAACATATGGAATTCCAGGCATCAAACCAAAGTCAGGAATCATCAACATAGAAGGCAAATGCCCTTTTCACAATACTATCAGTCTAGGGGCCATAGAATAAGTAAATTTTCACTGTTACCAATTAACTCCTATAAACCTTCAGCTTTTCTGAGATGTGAGTTTTTATTTAAATTGTCTCATTGTATTTGTCAGATTGTTGTGATTTACAAATTTTTATATTTAAATTTTACAAAGTTTACATTCTGAGAGCTCCCTAGCCACTCATATTGTTTCTTTATTTCGTTAGGGAGGAGCTTTCTCATATATCCACTGAAAATAAATTAATAATGCATAACTGAGAGTGTGTTTTTAGAGATCATTAACTCTCTTACTATAACTTATTCCTTTTCTAGTCTAAAATAATAAAATTTCCAATCATCGTCTTGAGTTATATTTCTTCTCTATTGTGTTAAATGTTTCTCTATTCCTTTGGCTGTTTTCATAAGACCATTCACTACTAAGTAAATTTTCTTAATTTCAAACTTTAATTTTTTCTAGATAAAATTTTTTCTTAGATCGACTATACTAGATATTCAGAACATATAATCACTGCAATGCGCTTTTTGACTTCTTTTACTCTTCAAAAGTTTTTTATTTTTTATTTATTTATTTTGTTTTTTTTTGGAGGGGGTTCACGGCCAGGTGATACTCAGAGGTTTACTCTGGTTATGCACTCAGAAATTGCTCCTGCTTGAGAGACCATAGGGGATGCCAGGGATCAAACTGAGGTCTGTCCTGGGACAGCTGCGTGCCAAGCTAGCTCCCTACCACTGTGTGAAAAAAATTGTACATATTCCATGTTCTTTTCTGTGTTCTCCTAGGGACTCCTTATTTATTTTATAATTTTGAGTACAAAAATAAAACTCATGACATTTCTCTTTCCCTAAAAAATAATGATTACTGGCTTACCTCTTTAATATGTAAAGACTTAATAGTTGTTTCAGTAAAGGTTGTGATCATCTTGAATGATGTGTTAATGTGGATAATAACTAATACTTCAAATATCATGCAATTTTAACTATGTCTCCTATGAGCAAAGTATTTCCTTTTCTTTTTTGTTTCTATTTTTGGTTTTGGTTTTTGGCCACCCAGTGATGCTCAGGTGTTACTGCTGTTTCTGTGCTCAGAAATCGCTCCTGGCTCGGGGAACCATATAGGATGCTGGGGATCAAACCCAGGTTTGTCTTGGGTCAAACACCCTACCACTTTGCTATCACTCCAGCCACCCAAGTATTTTTTGTTTGTATCCACAGTAAAGATGATATCAATAGTAATCATTACTATGCTGGATTATTCTCTGTTAACTAAATTTTTATATTGCTGCTACACACTTAAAATATGAATTGATTAATGAATATGGTTTGTAATTTAGAATTATGTTGGAAGTAGATTTAATATAATTTGAGATTATATTTTGTATAGAGGTAAAAGGAGGTTATTCAGAATTTCTTACATTTTCTGAAATGACAAATAAGTGAACAATAAGGTGATGAACTAAATATAAGATAAGGTAAATTTTTATTTATCAGTGTTCTTTCTGGTATTATTGAGCTGCTTTTATATAATCATCAATAAAGTACTTATTTTGGTTTGGGATCCCACCTGGCAGTGTTTCTGGACTATTATGAACTCTGCTTGAGGTCACAGAGTGTCACACAGTATCTGAATTTACTAGTGTAAAATACATGCAAGCCTAGTACCTTAGCCTCTGCATTATTTCAATGTGAGTATTATATTACTTATAAATGAGAATAATATCTTAAATGATTAAATTTATATTTGGTAATTTTGGGAACCACTATTTTCTTAAGGGATATTTTGTTGTATGAAAACATTGGAATTCAATATAAAGGAATGTCTTTTTCTCATGCTAAATAAATTTTGTTACTACAGAAATAACTTGGCTATGTTTAGTGTAGATTAAATAAAATATTATACATATATTCTAAATATGGACTATTTCTTAGGTAGCTTTTTAGTCATTAAGTTAGACATTTCTTTTTTTTTTTTTTTTTTTTTTGGGTTTTTGGGCCACACCCGATAACGCTCAGGGGTTACTCCTGGCTATGCGCTCAGAAGTCGCTCCTGGCTTGGGGGACCATATGGGACACCGGGGGATCGAACCGCGGTCCGTCTCCTAGGCTAGCGCTGGTAAGGCAGGCACCTTACCTCCAGCGCCACCGCCCGGCCCCAAGTTAGACATTTCTAATAAAGAACTTCGAGATGCATTGAAAGAAAATTATGTTATAAATGTCTGATGCTAAATTTGAATTCTAAATATCTTATTTGTATTGTTTTGTATAGAATACTGATTTATATGTGTTTTAATTTAATAAGGAAATATTATAAATGGGGAATGATACATAATATTATAATGAAAATGGGTATATAAGGCAGTATTTAAATAGTTAAATATTTAAAAAATCAGTCAATTTTATTTTACTCTCACAAGTTACTATCATATACAGCTTTCTGGATATATTCATTAACATTCACTCTTATATATTTAGTTATAAATATGTCACATGTGAGGGCCACATGTTGCTTAGGATTTACTACTCATTGCTCTGTGCTCAAGAATTACACCTGATGGTGATCAAGAACCATAAGGGATGGCAGGGATTAAACCGAGTAGGTCATGCAAGGCAAGCACCCTACCTATTGAACTATCATTCTTACTACAGTTTTTATCAAGTTGACATTTTGTTATTTAAATTAGTGTTTTCTCTAATGCTTTATTGATTTCTAATCCATGTAATTAATAAAGGTGGGAATATTTTAGTAATTTTTACCCCAAGTGGACCAAATAAGAAGTATAATGTTTGAATAACAAACCACTCTTTCTTAAGCTATTAAAGACCAAGTAATATTACTCAAATAAAAATGGGCCCGGAGAGATAGCACAGCGGTGTTTGCCTTGCAAGCAGCCGATCCAGGACCAAAGGTGGTTGGTTCGAATCCCGGTGTCCCATATGGTCCCCCGTGCCTGCCAGGAGTATTTCTGAGCAGATAGCCAGGAGTAACCCCTGGGCAACGCCGGGTGTGGCCCAAAAACCAAAAAAAAAAAAAAAAAAAAAAAAAAAAGATTACAAAATTGGATTTGAACACTAGAATAACTAAGTCAAACATAACCTAAATCAAATGATGTAGATAAACTGCATTAACCTGATTTAAGTAATATTTACAAATAATCATAAGATATACCACATATGTCATAAATGTTAGTAGCCTTATTATTACTTTTCTATTCTTTTTATAGTTTGAGAGAAATACATTTTTTAAAATTCATATATAACTTAAACCATATATTATGGTGCATATTATATATACAAATAACAAAAAATATATTTCACATTGATATGAATGTCTAGTACTTTTCAACAAGTATAAATATTTCTATTAATTACTAATATTTCAGTTCTAAACAAAACATTCCTTGCATGTATAATTATATTGACCTTTGAACATGTGGAATTGTGTATTATTTATGCATGTTATTAATGGATTTTAATACAATTAAAGGAAAATATTTTATTCATTCATTTATATCAGGGTCCTCAAACTTTTTAAACAGGGGCCAGTTCACTGTCCCTCAGACTGTTTGGAGGACTCGACTATAGTAAAAACAAAAATATTAACAAATTCCTATGCACACTACATATATTTTATTTTGAAGTGAAGCAACAAAAAGGGAACAAATACAATATGTGACCCATATGCCATAGTTTGAGGACCACTGATTTATATTATTAAGAATTAATATATTTTAATGCTTTTTTTCTTTCAGAACTTCCCACAGTCTTGACTTATGATCTTTATTTTGCAAATTAAATTGGATTTGTCTTGATCCTTTAAAATTGAATTAAAAACAATAGAGTGATATTGAAATATATTGTAACCAATGGATTATATGTTCAACAGCATTTCTAAACTGGAGCCCATGTTGAAATCTGTAGATCTCCAGGATATTTCAAGGAGATTACACATGAAAATCACATAAGTGTGGTGGGATAGCATATAAGACTAAGGTACCAACTAGTACTAGTAGGAAGAAACAAGATTAAAGAGAGCCAAATTTGGAAAGAAGTATATAACTTGATTTTCCATTCCACACACTGTCTTTTAGAAACCATTTTATTTATTTATAAAAATAAAATAATTAGGAACATGAATTTTTGAACAGTGTGTAGTGTGTTTCTCTTGCACACACATGACCCTCGTTCAATCCAGGACATTCCTTATGGTTACTTGACCCTTCTATGTGTGATCCCTGAGCACAGAGATCAGAGTAAGCCCCAAGTACTGCCATATGTGGTCCCAAACTATTAGATAATAATTAATAATTTACTTGAATTTATGTTGTAATTGATTTGCTTAAAGATATAATTTAATCCAGTGAAAAGTAAAAAAAAAACACACTTTTAGAACAAATTAATTGTCTCCATATGTAAGAAAGTTGCTTAGAGAACATCGTAAGATAAAGTGCAAAAAAAATCCAAGGGGAGACTACTTATTTAATCTATTCACAAATATCTAAAAAATAAAGCCATCTGGTCTCAAGAATTCTAGCCAAGAATTGGCAAAACAAATTGGTCTGACAACCTTGACATAAAAGCTTCTTATTCCCAATGCCAACTTTACATGACTTGCCAGTTTAAAAACTCTTCTCTCTGAGAATGGCATTTAGTCTCACTGAAATATTAGATACAGAATAGACTGCTTTATCACACCAGGGACTATGGTGAATATACTTATTCAGTGTGCCAACTGTAATGGCAGAACAATCTACAGTGCAACTTGCCAAATGGATATGAACTAAACAAATTAGTAGCTGTAGAAAAGAGTATCAATCAGTAAAATCTGTGATTAAACCACAGCGCAAATCATACCAGCTAACACTAGGAATTAGTCAGTATCCAGTGTCTTAATGAAGGTTTTGACATTATTTCCTGTGAAAAATTATTTTTTTCTTATAATGATGATGACTTAGGGGAATCAGAAAAGAAGCTCTCCAGAAATTGGCAATTAGCTTGTGTGATCCGCACTATTTAGTCTTTATTCTACCTAAGACTATTACTTTCACAAAGCAGGAAATTGAAAATGACTAAACCATTCTCTATTATTTTAAGGCATCGCTGGATATCTTTCTAATAAAATATTGTAATACAAATAGTTGATACTAATAGTTCTTCGGTGTAAGAAAAATCAAGACCTTAACTTTTGCTGGTTCCTTTTATGTGCATGATGAATGAAGGCTTATAATATAAAAGAAGGCAATAACTTCCATTTTAAAGGAAAAAATAATTTATTCTCTGATTTCCAAATTTGTGACACAGAGAACAATAGCAACCTAGGAATTCAAAAATAAATGCAGTCTAGAAGGATCAGGGCTGCAGAGATGCAGATTTCATGATAATCACATTATTAACCTTTGATTTAGAGAAATTGTCCACTCACATTCAAAGGACCCACAGTTATCTCTTCTGTACTGAACACTTACAAATTGGTTCTTAGAACAGATAAGGTATAAGGCATGTTATTTTTAATCAAGGTGAGATAAAGTTAAAAAGTTGTTTGATAGATGAGTTTTGTACAGTGTTCATCTCTGCACCATTGTTCATTTCCTACCACCAAATGACCCCAATATCCCTTTTATCCTTACTCCCTCAGCTTGCCACCATAATAGATATTTTTGTTCTGTCTTTTCCCCTTCTTGCACTGTGGCTTGCAATAATGTTCCAAAGGGTATTATGCGTATGACTTTACCTCCTTTCAGCATCTAGTTTCTGTCCATTGTATAATTTTCAACTATTATTACCATAGTGGTCTCTTTCTTGTCCTAATTGCACTCCCTTCTCCATTTAGGGGTAGTTTGTTTTATTTCTTATTTGATTTTTTTATTGATATATGCAGTTAATTGATGTCTCGGCTTCTTTATAACAGTTCAAATTTTATTTGTAATAAAAATGCTCCCACATTTAGTTATTTGTAATTCTTTACATACAAATTGGGTAAAACAATCATGTTGGGAAACAGAGATAGTAAAGTGGGTATGATTTTGTGTTGTACACAACAATCTTGTTTGACTCTTGGCACTGCATATGGCCCCCTAATTATCACAGGATTGATTCTAGATCGTGTTGCCAAGAATAATGCTGAACATCATTGGATGTATCCCCAAAACAAAAACAAAGAGCAAGTAATCAAACCAACAAACAAAAAATGCGAAAAAAAAAATCAAGTTGGAATAAAATATTTTTTCCATTAAATAATCATTTTTTGTTTGGTGGCATACATGACAGAAAACAGGATTTACTCCTAACTGTGAACTCGGAAATTACTCCTGGCAAGATCTAGGGATAATCTGTGATGCTGGGTATTGAATCAGAATTGAACACATTGCAAAGCACACACCTTATTCTGTGTGCCTTTATTCCTCAGGCCTCATAAATTATGATCTTTTAAAAAAATGATTTAAAATACAAAACAATTTGTCTACTTGACACTGTTATTTAATTTTAGCTAAGCAATAGTTTATAATTTAAAATATTAATACATTTATTTACATGAAAATAAGCATATCTCGAATGAATGAACACCCAACACCACATTACAAGTGTGATAATGAGAGAAAATAAAGGTCCCCACCATACATAGAAAATTAAGATGGCAGCTTTGATGACCTGAAAAGTGTCAACCAACTATTTATCTTCTGAGATAAGGAGATTAGAAAAGCAATGTGGAGGATTCTCATAGAACTCAAAAAAAGCATGAATCAAACTGAACAAACCAAAAATATGAATCAAGAGGATATGAAAAATAGAAATGAAAAACTCCAAACAAAAATAACAAGATTGAAAATTTGGTAGGTGAAATAAAATGTCTATATGAATTTAATAAATTTTGCATAAAGAGAAAGAACATTTATATTTCCTACTACATTCCAATATTGTTTCACAATACGAAGTTCTCTTTTTGAAACTGTTCCTAAATTTTCTCATACCAACAGTTATGCTAAACCAAGGCAAAAGTATCCAATCTATTCATAGACAAGATAATAAAATAAAGTAAATCAAAACTCTCATTGGAATCACTGAATGGTAATTGTTTATTGTAAGCTTGATTGTCTCAGTATAGAAACACTAAAATATTTCTCTTCTATCTTTTAAATATTTCCTTGGTGTGCTTCTTGGTTGATTTCTGGAAATATCTGGCTGACTTTTGATATTTATTGTTTGTGACTTCCCTTTTCCTATTAATCAAAATAGTCACTTTCATGTTCATTGTAATTATCTAAGTAATCCTTAGAGCATTTTTTGTTTCTTCAAGATTCAGGTTTGGAAATAAAATATTTCCTTTTTTTAACAGAATGTATTAAGCACCTCTAAGAGTGAATACATATGGAAGACTGAATAGTTTTCTATATTTTAGTTTGTGGTGCATTTTAGAGATATTCATTTTGAACTTTTATACAAATGCATGTTGAATTTTTCTGGTTTAAGCATTTAGTCTTTGTACTTCACCTACACTTTAAGTATTTATTTCCCAGAAATTTGACATTTTATTATTTTTCTGAAGGATATTTGAAATAACTACCTAAAACTTAATTTTTTCCTACATACTATTCACTTTTTATGTCAAAATGATCTTTTTTATAATAATAAATAGTGGTAGTTCACTGGCAGAGAAAGGTTATTAGTCATTCATGAGTGAGCTATTGGGCATACTTGTCCTGAAATCCCAAGTTATAATTTTCTAAATTTTGATTTCTCAGTATTTTTTACTTTACACAGTTCCACATAATTTTTTCAGCTGCTAGGTTTTTAGACTTAAGTACAAATAACATCACATTATCTTCACTCTATGGCATCAAGTGTCAATTCTTTAATATGTTTGTTATTTTAATCATTAAATGCTTTCTAAAAGGTGCATAAATAGCAATCTTAATCTCCATGGCTCTGGATAATTCAATCTAGACAGCTAAACTTGAAATCAACATAAATAAGCGATCTTTTCTAAGATTCCAGATTAACTGTTTATAATATTTCACAGTTTATAATATTCCCAACATTTCCAATGAAATTGCTAATTCTGCTCAGAATGATCATCTGATTTTAGTGCGGCATTGCAATTTTTGTGGAAAGGACAATAAACACTTGCAAAAAGGCATGCAGATAACAACTTTTAGAATCTGTTTCCATTAATATAAAATACTAAAGAAAATGAATAAAGGCATTGTTACACAGATTTATCAATCTAGATGTACTCTGTAAAACATCTCATATTATTTACATAGGTATAGAAATACAGTTCATTGGATAGAGATATTGCTTGGGGTATAATCACAGATTCCATGACAAGTGAGAGTGCACTGTTTAAGCTGCTTGCTTGTAAGTAGCAGACTCCGCTACAATCCCCAAACTGCATATGGTCCTAGGTTTCACAAAGAGTCATCCCTGAGCACATAGAAATGAGTAAACCCTGAAAATAGGCATGATCCAAAACTGAAACCAAACACAACTTTTTATCATTCAAACAGAATGAGAATCTATACAACCTGGTTGTTGTTGGACAAATAAATTATAGCTTTAGTGATATGTGTTCTTATGTCTGACTTTTCCATTAAAAGTTTTGATAACTTCACCTTTCTCATTTTAGGCTTCTGAAACCTATGGAAAATATTTCAACTTCTTAGAAATACTGTGTGGGAAGGACCAGTCTTCAACTGATCAAGCAACTCCATCTGAATTCTCAGAGATTACAGATAACTGGAGCCTGGAACTATACCAGCTCCTTAATATATACTATGGAAATAGTAATTATCTACAAAATAAAACGAGAGTAAATAGATATTTGAGAACTCAGATGATAAGAATATTGCATATATTGGTTAGTGCATCTGTTGTATGAATGTATTAATGTATACATATATATGCATTATACATGCATTGCTAAATTGTAAACATTTCCTTATTTTTGTAAGCACTAATATTAGTTATAGAATTTATATAAATATGTGAGAGTCTCCACACTTATTTTGACAAAAATGAAGACAGTAAGACCTCTACATATTTGTATAGCTGCATGAGTTAATAAACACTAGTCAACATTCAACATTTGTAGACCTAAATATCCTGAGAATAATCAAAGAACATACAATTTACCTTATTGAGTAATTTTATATGTAGCATTATTTTCAGACAACTTAATAATGAAAACTGTTATCAGTCATCAATTTGTATGCAAAATTCTACATAGATCTTAGATAGGTAACTTTATGTTTCTTTTGGTTATTTAAATATATATTTTTATCTATCCAAGAGTATAGGGAATGAGGTTCTAACATCTTGTGTGTTATGGAATTACAAAGCAAAGTCCGGACTGTTGGCAAAGTGTAACAAATAGAATCATCGTGAAATTGGCCACTTAACTGGTACACTGATAGAACACTTTGCCCCTGTCACATCAAAATGGAACAGAGAAAAACTCATTTTAGTTGGACATATGAAAGATTGGGGTAAAATTACAAAAGTAATACCAAATGCTCTGGCCTTAAGTTTCATGGAAATAAAGCAATTTGGGCATCACTCAGGCAATCTTCTGTGCAAGAGAGATCTTTCTAGTTGCATACAATTTTGACATTTTCCAGGTAAACAACAACACAATTCTATAAAATACTAATTTATATCCCTAAATAGAAAAAGTTTAGTGTATGTAATATATATATATATACACACAGAAAATTATAAAATGTCTCATAAAAAGAAATGAACATGAATTTATACCCCAAATATAGAGATAATACTGTTTATTATGTAAAGTTGGAGAAAAAAAGTATTAGGTAACAAGATAAAGATTTCTGAACATGTAAAAAATCAAAAGATACTTTGCATTATAGAGTAAAACATAATGGAAGTAAAAAAGGAGATAATATAAAATAATCATTGTCAAATTATCAGTGTAATATTTCAATATAAGTGGCATTTTTTCTTGCTAAAACAGCAAATATTCTGGGTAAACTGATGCAAACTTGTCACTTTATAGATGAATGAATGAACAGTGAAAGAAAGAATAAAAGTTTCTATAAGGCAATATTTTCTGCATTAGTAAAGATGGAATGTAATGTACTTGATTATATCCAATAGAATTAATAATATTATATGACATAAACTTCACATTATTATACACATTGCAACCAAGAGGTTTTAAACACTTAAAATATATGTAAAAGGAACCAGAGAGGTAGCTCATCTATAGGGTGTTTGCCTTGCATGCTACTGGCCCAGGATGGATCTTGGTTCGATCCCCAGCGTCCCATATATTATCCCAAGCCAAGAACAATTTCTGAGCTCATAGGAGTAACCCCTGAGCATCACTATTGTGGCCCACCCAAAACAACAACAAATATATTTATATGTGTAACTATAAAATTAAATTCTAAATTTAATTAATTTATAGTTGTGTCCATTGTGACATTTGAATTAGACAACTAATACTTCTGGAAAAGGTGTTGATCATAGTTAGATAAAAGATATGTAATTTTATTAAGATATGGTTAACTTATATTTGAATAAAAATACCATACAATAAAAACGTTTGCAATAATTTACCAAAACTGAATTGGGTCTACACTTCCTTGGATAACAAGATTCTAACTAAAGGGGCTAGATTGATATCACAGTAGTCGAGCATTTGCTTTATACCCAGGTTCAATCCCTGGCATCCCATATGGCCCCATGAACCTGCCATGAGATATTTCTGGAGTAACATTTGGCTCACCCTCCAAAAAATAATTCCAACTAAAAGTTCTGAGAAACAAGAAATATATCCTCTGAGTTTAATGGTAATATTAATGTGTATTATTTTGTTTCAGGTAAAAAAGAAGACAGTCAGAGTTTAGGACTTAATTTGATCTAAGTATTTATCATTGTGTTGTTTTAAAACTGGTCCCAACACTTTTCCACTAAACAGTTTCCAATCATTATGCAAAATAGTCCATATATGTTAGGTCAGTCTCATTCTGTAAAGCATAATTACCAGGTATGATACCAAATCTATTACTTCATTTTTCTTTTATTCCATTCTCCTTACTTCCTTTTATTTTTATTAAATTTATATCCCACTTGAAAACATCTCTATTAAACTATCACAATTAAAATTTAGAAAGAATTTAAAAACATCAGTGAGGAATCGGAGCTGTGGCACAAGCTATAGGGAGTCTGCCTTGCATGTGCTAACCTGGGACAGATCATGATTTGATCCCCTGGTGTCCTATATGGTCCCCCAAGCCAGGAGCGATTTCTGAGCACATAGCCAGGAGTAACCCCTGAGCATCACTGATGTGGCCCCAAAACAAAACAAAAAAACATCAGTGAGTGTTCTTAATTTCTAATTGTACAAACTTGTAATATTATATAATTAACCCTTAAGTAATAAGCTTAAACTAGTGGGTCCAATTATACATAAATAGGGTTTCCGAAACTTGTATTCATCAAATCATTATACCTTGTTTTTTGAGTCCTCATGTGTAAAAACTGAGTATCTGAAGTAAGATTATATATATTCATACGATATTCATCTAAGAGGATATCTGTGAGAGACTAATTATGAAGTTGCTAAAAAGTCAGATGTATAAATTTATCAAAATTCTTTCTATTTAATTATGAAAGCATTTCTGCTATGAAATATCATTGATTCTCAAGTCAATAATTTTATTTAATTTTTATTTTGTTTGTTTGTTTGTTTTTGACCAGACCTGGCGATGCTCAATAGATTACTCCTGGATCTCTGCTCAGAAATTGCTCCTGGCAGGTGTCGGGGACTATAGGAGATGTTGGGAATGAACCTGGGTTTGTCCTGGTCTGTCTTGCAAGGCAGCAAATACCCCCACTGCTGTGCTATCACTATAGCTCTGGCTCCAACAAATTTTCTAATCGACTTAACTGAGTTAATTAAATAAAATAATATTAAGTGAATATTCTGAACTGGGTGTTTTTTTTATCAACATAAAGTTTTGTTATGATATAAACTGTGTAAAATACTATTTTTCTTGGGAAAATTATATTTATTTTGATTTCTATGAAAAGCAATATGATATTCCACTAAAAGGTAAATATAGAATTCTCACTTTATTACGTTGTTGTATAAAAATATTAACACACCTTTGGCTAAAGGTGCAGTCAGAATTACAAAAAGGGTCTTTATATTTCAGAAAGGGGGGAAATGTAGTGTACCCAAGGCCCACCCATTTCTGGGAGGGGTCTTGGGAACCGGATAGTAGGTGTAACCCTACCTGCAAGACCCGGCCCATTCCTGGGAGGTTCCTGGGAGGGGTCTTGAAAAGAATAGATAAACCTCTGAGCCAGGGAATTCGGGCCCTTTTGCCGTTCCTCTCTTTGCCCGGCTGGGCTCCCTGGCTTTTGGACCTTGGCCCTTTGGCTCTTTGGGCCGCATGGAGCCCAAAGGGAAGATGGCTGAAAAGAGGATAAGATGCAGGGCAAGCCTAGAATGGCTGAATGCTTGAAAGGTTATGAGTAGGCCACACACATGTGTGGATAGGGCATGAATAAAGTTAATGCTTCCTGATGCCTGTCTCTGCATAAGTCTGATTTCCGCCTTTCACCTGGGCCTGGAACCCGCTGGCTAGATGGGGTTGCAGAGCCACGTGGCCTGGAGTGGCAGAAAGAAATCCATCGCCATCCATTGCCATCCAGCCCCATCCTTATTTATTTAATACAACTATGACTCATTGATTCCAATTCTTGACACCTACACTCTAAACACAAAGACATTTATTTACAAACATATATGCACATCTGTGCTCACTTTGATGCATTTTTACCAGAGCCAGAATATGGAAGAAACTCAAATATTGAGCAAGAAATGAGTAGATAACTACACAATGGTATATATGCATTATGGAAAAGATCAAAGAAAAATTCACAATTAACAAAGAGTTGAGGAGACCAGAGCAGTGGTGAAGGTGGTAGGGCTTTTGCCTTGTGTGCACTAAACTACAACTGACCGAGGTTCCATCCCTGGCATCCCATATAATCTCCCAAGCCAGGAGCGATTTCTGTTGGCATCGCCAATAGTAACCCCTGAGTTTCACCATGAGTGGCCCAAAAAGCAAAACAAACAAAACAAGACAAAATAAAAACAAAGAGTTGAAATTCTTCAGTTTGATGCAATGTGATGGATCAGAGTTTATTATGCTAAATGACATTACCTAAGCCATAATTAAAAGTCAAAATAAAAATATTAAAGGTAATAATTTTATTTTTCTCTGGATGAAAGATCTTAACTGAGAAAATTAGTTTATTGACAAAATATGCATATCTATAAAGAACCTAAGTTAACGTTGAAGCACATTTTTATAATAAAACCTTTGTTTTGCTACACAATTAATAATGCTAGAGCTTGTTCCTACAATTACATTCTGAGACTTTGGAATAAACAGGAAAAATATATGCCATTAAAGCTTAAGGTAGTAAATTTAATTTACATGCCTATCTTCTTTAGTTTTGTTTTGTTTTAACACAGGTGTTATTTGGGCTATACACTCAGAAATTACTCCTGGATTTGGGGACCATATGGGCCTCTGGGGGTCGAATCCAGGTCTGTTGGGGTCAGCAGTGTGCAAGGCAAATGCCCTACCATTGTACTATCATCCTGGCCCCATACCTGCCTTCTTATAAGAAGTTGTGTAAAAATCCCAACGGGATCACTCAAGACTACAAATAAAAATGATACATTAATAAATATTTTAATACTATAGTGAGCTGTGACAGCTTATTTTAAAATATATTTAATTTGGGGCTGGGAAGTTGGCGCTAGAGGTAAGGTGTCTGCCTTGCAAGCGCTAGCGTAGGGCGGACCACGGTTCGATCCCCTGGTGTCCCATATGGTCCCCCCCCAAGCCAGGGGCTATTTCTGAGCACATAGCCAGGAGTAACCCCTGAGCAGCAAATGGGTGTGCCCCCCAAAAAAAACAAATAAAATATATTCAATTTATAAATAATTATTTAATCGCTACAAATTTGAAGTTACAAAGTTATACATGAATGGGCTTCATGTCTATTATGCTCCCTTCTTAGTGTCCATTTTCCTCCTACAATATCCCCCAGTTTCCCCTCCTACACACTACCCAAACACACCAGCCTGCTTCTATTGTGGACATTGTTTCTTTTTATTTTTACCTTTCAGGGGCTGGGTAATAGCAATATTAGCAATATATTAACAATAATAACAATAATATCAAGATTATTATAATAGGGTATCATAAATATCTTTTTACCTCCTTTCTTCATCTCCCAATTCTTGTCCAAAGTGACCACTATCCTCATTCATAAAAAAATAAAAAATTAAAAATAAAAACTATTCATTTGCTTTTGATCACAAGAAACATCTAGTACCACTCTATATTTCTAAGAAACAATGAACAACTTAAGTTATATACAAGCAACTTGAACTTTCCTAGAACCATAGTAACATTATTTTTGAAAAATTTCTGACTTTGATCATCAATACTGCAAAGTCCTTTATTAATTACTATTTAACTTCATATCTTACGTTTCACCTATATTTTACCTTGATTATAGTTATGTTTTACAAATTGAGACACAGGGAGAGTAACATTTGGAATGAATACAATTTGTGTTAAGACTTCTAAAAGAGTTAACATTATTGACCTTTTCATGAACTATATTTGGTACGTATGAAAGAAATAAGACCATATTTAAATGAAATATGTTTAAATTAATTCTCTTTGTTCAATAGCAAAGATGAGAAACATAATATCTAGTTAAACATAACGCATCCACATATTTTCTCTGTAAAATTTTCTTTCTTTGAGATGTCATAAATGTTATATGTTGGAGTTTTATCCTGTTATAAATATTAGTGAAGGATTTTTTCCTAGTTCATTATGAAGTTTACTCCTGATAAATAAATGTATCCATTTGAAAGTGGTAAAACAGTACAAAAAGCAAAAGAGATTTTGAATTAAATTACTTGTATAAAATTTCCTATAAGGCTTTTGAATGCTATTTCACATTTGCCATCATTTTTATTATTATATAAAAGAGAATAATAATACCTATCCTACCTTTGTCATTAGTATAATCATGAGATAATAAATACAAGAGTAAACATATACTTGTTTAATACATGCTACATATCTTCCACTCTCTTGGACAGAACAAATATTATGTATCGTATTAATTCTAAACTATTTTATTATATTTTTCCATAAACAAAATGTTTAGATTTTAGTTAAATAAAAAAGTGCAGTAAACTTACAGATTTTTTTCAAGACTCTCAGGATAGAAAAAAATATTCTGTTAGAAATATATGATTCTGGGGCCAGAGAGATAGAACAGCAGTACGGCATTTGCTTTGCAAGCAGCAGATCCAGGATGGATGGTTGTTCGAATCCTGGCATTGCAAATGGTCCCCCATGCCTGCCAGCAGTAAACCCTGAGCACTGCAGGGTGTGACTCAAAAACCAAAAACAAACAAAAGGAAGGAAGGAAGGAAGGAAGGAAGGAAGGAAGGAAGGAAGGAAGGAAGGAAGGAAGGAAGGAAGGAAGGAAGGAAGGAAGGAAGGAAGGAAGGAAGGAAGGAAGGAAGGAAGGAAGGAAGGAAGGAAGGAAGAAGAAGGGAGGGAAGGGAGGGAGGGAAGGGAGGGAGGGAGGGATGGAGGGAGGGAGAGACGGAGGGAGGGAGGAAGGAAGGAAGGAAGGAAGGAAGGAAGGAAGGAAGGAAGGAAGGAAGGAAGGAAGGAAGGAAGGAAGGAAGGAAGGAAGGAAGGAAAAGAAAGGAAGAAATATATGATGCTTACTCCCATTCTCCCATTGTCATTAAGATAAATTATTTGGCAACAAATTTTTGAATTATCAGCATTTACCAAGTGAATTATTTATTATAAAAGGCAGTTTAATCAGGGCCTGATTTAAACATGGCTGACCAGGCTTCGATCCTAGACTCCCATAAGTTCCCCCAAATGATTCTTGAGTGCACATAGGTGAAACCACTGAGCAACTATTAAACACTTCCAACAAAAAAAGAAAGAAAGAAAGAAAGAAAGAAAGAGAAAAAGAAAGAAAGAAAGAAAAAAGAAAGAAAGAAAGAAAGAAAGAAAGAAAGAAAGAAAGAAAGAAAAAAAAGAAAGAAAGAAAGAAAGAAGAAAGAAAGCAAGAAAAAAGAAAGAAAGAAAGAAAGAAAGAAAGAAAGAAAGAAAGAAAGAAAGAAGAAGGAAGGAAAGAAGGAAGGAAGGAAGGAAGGAAGGAAGGAAGGAAGGAAGGAAGGAAGGAAGGAAGGAAGGAAGGAAGGAAGAAAGAAAGAAAGCAAGAAAGCAAGCAAGCAAGAAAGCAAGCAAGCAAGAAAGCAAGAAAAAAGAAAGCAAGAAAGAAAGAAAGCAAGAAAAAAGAAAGAAAGAAAGAAAGAAAGAAAGAAAGAAAGAAAGAAAGAAAGAAAGAAAGAAAGAAAGAAAGAAAGAAAGAAAGAAGAAAGAAAGAAAAGAAAGAAAAAAAAAGAAAGAAAGAAAGAAAGAAAGAAAGAAAGAAAGAAAGAAAGAAAGAAAGAAAGAAAGAAAGAAAGAAAGAAAGAAAGAAAGAAAGAAAGAAAGAAAGAAAGAAAGAAAGAAAGAAAGAAAGAGAAAGATGTATAAACAAGCCGACCGAATATACAAACCTTGAGATATATTTATTCTGAATATATATATTGGGTTTGGGCCACACGCACTGATTGTCAGAGTTTACTCCTGGCTATGAGCTCAGAAATCGCTCCTGACTTGGGGGGGACCGAATGGGACGCCTGGGGTCTAAACCCAGTTCTGTCCTGGGTCAGCAGCATGCAAGGCAACAACGCCCTACCTCTGTGCTATGCTCTGTTTCAATAATGTTGTAATTTAAGAAAAATTTTACCTCAATTTCTACATTAAAAATATATTTTACATGTACATAATATTTTGATGGACTTTACTGTACTGTTTGAAGGTGGGTAATATGTGAACTTTATAATAAAATTGGTTAAAGGATTTTATCTACAAATTAAATGACACTAAGCAAATATAGCAAAACCTTCATCTTCCATTTCATATGACAAACATATTTCCAAGGTTGAAATACCTTAAACAAAGGCAAGTTTAATCTACAGGTACCTACTCAGGACTCCTCAGTATTTTCTGAAAATGTGGGGTTATGCTCTGTGTTTGTTTTTGATTTGGGGGCCATAACCGGTGGCGCTCAGAGGTTACTCCTTGCTCTGGGCACTGAAATGGCACCTTCCAGGCTCTGGGTACCATATTGAATGCCAGGAACCGAATCCAGGTCAGTCCTGGGTTGGCCAATTGTAAGGCAGATGCACTACTGTTGTGCTATCACTCTGGCCCTGAGTATATTTTTAACAATTTAAAAAGATATGATTATGGACTACAAATAAAGGTAAATTCTGATTTATTTGATGGAGATACAATCATATCAGTTCCATAAGAATCTCTAAAACAATATTGAAATGTAAGCAGTTTATAAAGTGACTTATTTTTTAATAGTTAAGTTATCTTTTTATTTTAATCGAAACTCTTGTCATTTACAAAGTTCTTCATACAAAATTTTAGATCAATCCCACCACCAGTGTCAACATCTCTCCACAAATATTCCCAGAGTATATAGTATCTTAATAGTATCTTACTTTATGTTTATTTTAAGTTTTTCTTATTTGTCCACATCTTGGTGTTGGGAATTACTTCCTGAAAATTCAAAATTTTTGGCTCTTTGATTTGGTTATCTTTTGAGATAATCTGGAATAGATGTTTTTATGTCGTTATTCTAAATTAACATCTCTTTTTATGGCATTCAAGCCAATCATGCTTCTTAGCATTATAGCATTATGGCTCTGTAATCTTTCCAGCAGACTAATGGTAGATATTTTTAAATATTTTAACAATGGTTTGGTACTACATGTGTTTTATTTTTTTTTACTTTATTTTTGCTTTTTGTGCTAACAGTTTTGCAAACTGTGCTAAAAGGTTCAGGATTACTTCCTGACTTTGCACTCAGGAATCACTCCTGGTGGCCTATGTTGACCATATTGGATATTGGGTTTTGAACCAGGGTGGATCCAGTGCAAGTAAAATGCTCTACTTGCTGTGCTGTTACTCAGGGCTGGATTTTGGTTTTGATGTTCTCCAAGAACTTATTTCTATTTATTAAGAGTAATTTCTTTTCTAACTCCAGTTCTTATCTCTATAAAGCTTTACTGTATCCTTTATTTTGTACTCTAGCCTTCTGTTGACATTTTACATTATATTTTATCATAGTTAAAAGTTTATATTATTTTCTGAAAATTGGTTTTATATTCTAGTGCTAAAAGAATTTGTCTTAATTTTAATGTCTAAATAACAGAGACTGAATGTGTAGCAATTTAAAATTTAAGCATTGTTGTTTGGCTATCACATTTCTTAAAATGCTTTTTGGCCATCAGACACATTTTCAATGTATGTAAATGTTTAGTCTGTGACAAAACAAAAATTACCACCTAATTGTAAAAATAAAATTGGATACTTGGCAACTTGCTCAAACACAAAATATATTTTTAATCTTTATTGATTGAGTTTCTGTGATTTATAACACTGTTAACAATGGTTTTATCTTTACATCATTCAATCACCAGTATTTCTCTATGTTTCTCAAGACATTTTCTTTTATCACTCTCCTTAGGCCCCTACAAAATCAGTTCTGTGGGTCCACTCTTTTGATATATTGTGTTTGTTCTTTTGTATATATTGAAGATATACATAAGATATATCATTCTATATTTACCTTTTTTATGAAAGACTTTACTCAGTATAAAATATTCTAATTTCATTTATTTTGGATATATTTTCATTACTTTATTCTTCCTTACAACTGCATGGAAAATCATTGTGTGATGTGTACCCCAACTTCTTGCCCTATCAATCCATAGTTGAGAGTTTTGATTGCTTAGTAATTTAGCCACTATGTTAATTACTGAATTGAACATAGGAGTACACATATCACTTAGAATTAATGTGGCTTGTGTCAAGAAGTGTTCATTATTGGATTAGGTGTGCATATTGCCCTTTGAGTTAATGTTGCTTTTATTCAAGCAGTCATTATCAGTGGGTCATATCAGAATTCTCATGCTATTTCTTTTAGTTTTGTTTTTATTGTTGTTTTTATGTTTGTTTGAGGGCCAGCCTAGCAGTCGTCAGGAATTATTCATAGCTCTGAATTCAAAAATCAGTTCTTGGGCTCAGGAGATATACAGAATATCAAGTTTAACACAGTTTAGCCATGTTCAGGTCAAGCACAATTTCTCTGTTTCATTTCTCCATCCTCTATTTTTCTTAAAGATCTCCATATCACTTGTCATAGTGTTTGAACCAAATGACATTCTCACAAAGAGTAAATGACTCTTCATTTTTCTTCACAACCTTCTTCACATTGACTCTTCTAGACTTTTTGATGTATGTGACTCTCATTGTTGTGAAATAATATATTGCTGTTGTTTCTACTTTCATTTCATTAATAAGTGATGATAATATTTTTCATATATTTTGCCCATTTACATATGTGTATTTGATTGGGATGTCCATATCTTCTCTCCATTCTGAATTAGTGAATGCTTTATATATCTTGGGTATTATACTTTTAGCATATTTATTGTATGTAACTATGTTCCAGGCTTAAAAGGGTATCTAATTATATATTGGTTTTCTTTTGCTGTTGAATAAATTTTATAATATTATTTGGTTACATTTTAATATTTGTTTTGTCTTTGATTCTGTAGTCATCTCATTAAGGACAACTTTAAGTCTATTTTCTGGAGTGTTTGGTGTGGTATACCATGCATTTTATGAATTTTGTTCTAATTTTATACTTTTTATGGTTTTGGGGGTACACCCGGAGTTGCTCCGGGGTTTCTTCTGGCTATCTGCTCAGAAATAGCTCCTGACAAGCACAGGGGACCATATGGGACGCCAGGATTCAACCAACCACCTTAGGTCCTGGGTCGGCTGCTTACAAGGCAAACGCCACTGTGCTACCTCTCAGGCCCGAAATCTGTTCTAATTTTGAGGTCTAATTGTGTTTACTTTTTTGAATATAGTGATATAAATCTCTAGTATTATTTGTTACACATGTCTATCAAGTTTTTAATCAACATTTGTTGAAGAAATTTTTTTTGATCCACTTCACACACTGCACTTTTGTCATAAATTTAGGAGTTAACTTAATATCTCCACTGATATGAGAGTCAATCTTTATATCAATAATATGCAGTTTTCATTATTAGAACTCTGTGACATTGTTCAAAATGTTGAAGTGCAAATTTTCCTATTGTTTTAGTCTTTTATCTCTTTCCTCCTCCTTTTTATTTTCCTCTTTCAACTCCTCTTTATTCTCTTCTTTCTCTACCTTCTCTTCCTATTTCACCTACCTTTGGACATCCTCCAAGTTTTGTTTATTTTTTTCTTCACCTTGTTTTCTTATTGCTCATTTCCTTCTTTCTCATTTCCTTCTTTCTCATTCCCTTCCTCCTTTCCTTTTCGCTATTTGTGTATTTGTAATATTCCAGAAAAATTTAAGGCAGTTTATTTACATCTTTGAAGAATGACATTGACATTTCATCTGGAATTCTATTAACTCTGCATAATGTATTGGTTATGAAGTGTATTTTCACATTATTTATTTCCAAACCTATAAATAAGGAATACATTTCTATTTTATTAAGACACTTATATATAGAGAGTCTAACACATAATATTTTCAATTAAGTCATAATAATTATTATATGATATTCTAAATTTGCATTAACAGTTTAATGCATGATGTAAGTACTGAGTGGTATATGTTGCAGATAAAGAAATCTAGTCAATTGTATCACAATTGTTCTTGAAAAAAATGAGAAATTTTATGTCAATGGCCCAGAAATAAAGTGCTCCTAATCCCATCAAAAAATGGGGAGAAGAAATGAACAGACACTTTGATAAAAAAAAAAAAATTACAAATGGCCAAAAGACACATGAAAAAATGCTCCTCGTCACTAATCATCAGAGAAATGCAAATCAAAACAGCGATGAGATACCACCTCACACCACAGAGATTGGCGCACATCACAAAGAATGAGAACAATCAGTGCTGGCGGGGATGTGGAGAGAAAGGAACTTTTATCAACTGCTGGTGGGAATGCCGTCTAGTACAGCCTCTCTGGAAAGTGATATGGAGGTTTCTTCAAAATCTGGAAATTGAGCTCCCATTCGACCCAGCAATTCCACTCCTAGGGATATACCCTAGGAACACAAGAATACAATACAAAAACCCCTTCCTCACACCTATATTTATTGCAGCACTATTCACAATAGCCAGGCTCTGGAAACAACCAAGATGCCCTTCAACAGACGAATGGCTAAAGAAACTGTGGTACATATACACAATAGAATATTATGCAGCCATCAGGAGAGATGAAGTCATGAAATTTTCCTATACATGGATGTACATGGAATCTATCATGCTCAGTGAAATAAGTCAGGGGAGAGAGAGAGAGACGCAGAATAGTCTCACTCATCTATGGGATTTAAGAAAAATAAAAGTCATTTTTGTAACAATCCTCAGAGACAATTAGAGGAGAGCTGGAACACCAGCTCACTCCATGAAGCTCACCACAAAGAGTGGTGAGCACAGTTATAGAAATAACTACACTGAGAACTCCCATAATCAAGTGAATGAATGAGGGAACTGGAAAGCCTGTCTGGAGTACAGGTGGGGGTGGGGTGGGATGGAGGGAGATTTGGGACTTTGGTGGCGGGAATGTTGCACTGGTGAAGAGGGGTGTTCTTTATATGACTGAAACCTTGTCACAATCATTTATGTAATCAAGATATTCAAATAAAGAGAAAAAAAAAGAAATAAAGTGCTCCAAAAGTGTTATTTAAATATTATTTTGTTCAATTTGTACCCACAAAGTTTTGTAAAATTTAATTTCTAGCAGAAATACATCATATTTCGGGAATCTTGATATGAAGTTTTGCTGGCTGATTCATATTTAAAAAGTTAACTCTTAAGGCTGGAGCAATAGCACAGCAGTAGGGTGTTTGCTTTGCATGTGGCTGACCCGGAATGGACCTGGCTCGATCCCCGATGTCACATATGGTCCCCTAAACCAGGAATGATTTCTGTGTGCATAGCCAGGGGTAAGTTTTGAGGCTCACTAGGTGTGGCCACAAAACCAAAATAAATAAAAAACAAATAAATAAAAAAATAAAAAATTACCTTTTTATAATAAAATATTTGAAAAAGTTCTTACCTTTTTGATCCTCTCATATTTGTGTAAACAAGTAAAATAACTTGTACAATCTTAAAAATATAAAGTATATGTCGAATTCTATATACATAGAACATTAGCCATGAACTTCTAGGAAAGTTTTTATCTTGCAAAACTGAAACTTTATATACATTGAATTAAAGCAAGTTCCTTTCCATATTCTTTCTAACTAGAACTTCCATTTTATTTTCTGTTTAGCTAGTATTTTAGACATAAAGAATTCATGCATATAAAATAATAAAATATTTTTGAAATGCTTATTTTATTTATCTCTTCTCTTTCCCTTTATCTCCTCTCCTTTTTTCTTTATCTTTTTATTATTTTATTTTTATATTTTTATATGTTGGTGAGTTTTTTAGCTTTCTAAACATTCCTCAAGCCCAATGGATTTATTTACTGAAAGTTCTTGGCCAACTAGACAGGTAATTAAAATACGTTGAGGGTGTTATTTGCTTGGTTTGTTTGGTGCTGGAAATTACTCAAGTCACCCATGTACCACAGTGCTTCCCTTAATATTGCTCAGGTGACCATTTGGTGCTAGAATGGAATTGGGGTTGACTATACACTACTTATATGCCCTAAACCCTATGATATCTACCAGATTATTATTTGCTATTCCTAATGAACATAGTTTTCTAGTTTTGACGAGATAAAATGTTTTTCTATATATTCAGCTTAATATTGTATCAGTTATTTATTTATTGATTTGTAGTTAATCTTCACATTATATAGGACACCTTGTACTATATTGTTTATCTGCTTGTAATGCAGATGTTCTATGCACAATGAAAGCCCATATCTATTTTCCTCTTTTCTAAATGTATATTCTGAACCTGGAGAATTTATAAATAATAACCCATATTTTTTCAAAGTTTTTTATGGCTCTTCATGACCTATATTAAATAAGCATGAGAAATTAGGGGTCAAGTCCTAACAATGACTCCAGCTGTGAAATGTATGTGGGCTTTACAATGAAAACAGGTTGTGGTATGCCTCATCACTTCTCTGTGAGAGTAGCACTCTGGGAGGACTGACAGAAACAATTTAAACAGACAGCAGGACTGCAATTACATTTAAAATTAATTAAGAGTAATGCTTTTCTTTTTTTTGCAACTCACTTGGTAACTCATCAAGGTAAGAAACAATACCTGAAAAGAAAATCCACTTGCCTTTCCAATTATTGCCTTTCTGTGTATCTTTCTTACTATCTGTGTTCAATGTTTGTTTATCCCTAAATCACACAGCCACCAAAAATAATACAAGAATCTCCCCAGAGTAGTATGATTGGGGATATATTGTCTAATGATATTCATAGAAAACTAATTATAAAGATATAATTTATGTATGTGCATAAAGATCACTTTTCTCTGAGATTTACGGCAGCTGAAAAGCTTGCACTATGTCACTAGGTTTTTGTCAACACAAAAGCAGGAGCTTTGATCTAAGGCACAAAGAATGGCATAGTTCAGAGCAACAGAGACATTCATGTGGACTTCCTGCATCAGTGAGTTGTGTCAGCAGTATGTACCCTGTCCCAGTTAATTGTGTACCATATCTTCCCTGAACTAGCTGCTGGTGCTCTTATTTCCTGACTCAATGGGATATTGTGAGTCCATTGGGTGTGATATTGCTGAAAAATTAATGGACAAAGATAAATGTCAGTGACATCTGCTAGAAACAACTTTAAGATCCCTAAGGAAGTACACAAGCTCCTTGATAAATGCAAAACCCCTAAAGAAGCTTCTTGAGCTTTGTTTAATGCTGCAGGCATGCTAACATGCAAGGGACCTTTTCTCTTTTATTCCACTCCAGAGTCATCAGGATCTCACTGAATATCCCATACTATACTCGTGGAAGCAGAACCCAGTCCTGAAAAAGAAAGTGGCTGCCTTTGAAGGAGGATCATAAAAATGTCCTCAGACACACACATTTCCCTATGACACAGAGGAAGTTAAGATAATAGAGAAAAATCAGGAAGTAAAAATTGAGATGAGAAATTTCAAAAGGGTTTCTTGCAGCTAGGTGGAGAAGAGAGCTGATTAGCTATTGTGGGGTTTTGAATGGTGTTTGAATTATTAATCAAGGTTTCCAAAATTCATCCATCAGCTGGTATATTGAAAGATTCTAAAAAGTAAAATATTAAAAGAACTATCTAGATTACCTAGATTACCTTTGGTGTTCTCTTAAGTGGGTCAGAATGAAGAATTATACCTCACAAGGAAACCTTAACAATAAGACAAAATCTGAATCATTCAACATCTAGTTTGAATAAAGATGAAGAAGAAAAGAGATAAAGGCCCAGAGAGTATGAAATTCATACCAGGATCCTTGTTCTACTCACTGAAATATTTGTTTCATAAATTATGGACCCTATTGGTGTGCCCAGAACTCTGGCAAGTGCTGAGATTCTCCTTCATCTCTCCAACCATCCTTACTCTTCCTTGTAAGGTGATGGTAACTTCCTTAAGTTTTCTCTTGACTGAGAATAAAATACAGTTTAATTTAGAGTTGACAGATTCAACACTATGTATGTCTTCAATGTATACCTTTTTTAAAAATTGGCACTGTCATTCATTCAATCACATGATAAGGTATCTTTGCAATTTGGGGCTTTTATTTTGGCCAATTTAAAAGATTGTGACACTTGAGAACTTTATTTTGTTTGAAATACAAAAAGAAATATCAAAAGTTTTTTTTACCTTCTTTCTGTCCTTCCTGTGGTAGAATTTAGTCTTAAATGAGATCTATTTGGTTTGCAGTTAGGTTTTGACTATGTTTAGCTTCAATTTTTACTTGAAATTTGGATTTGTTTTGTGTTTTGCTTCACTTTGGGGAATTCAGCATTGATTTCTTCTAAAAGTCCCCCTGAGCCATATACTAGCAAGCTAAACTGCTTTTAGTTTATGAGTTCATGAGTAAAAAGAAAATTATTTTCTGTTATAACATTGTTTGTTGGCCTATGTTGATGCCAGGTTTTTGAGGCTCCTAAAGGGGTCTCTAAGTTACTATACTTACTAACTTAGTAATAATTGTTTCATCAAACATCCAATAAATTGTGAATAATATATTTATTGACATTTATGCTATTATTGAACAACTCGTAGAAGAGATCCTGTTTCATTTGAAATTATTCTAAGTGTAATTTTGACTAGGAAGTAAGGGAGGATTTTCACAACTTTATAAATCACTTATGCTGAATATGATCCAAGGTTCTAACACATCTTTCAAGTTTCTGAACATCAACAGGTTCTTGAAGAATAAAAATTCTGTTAATAATCAAACAATAATTATTCATAAATAAGATATCGCTTCATTTAGACAGGAAATATGCAATTATTTTCATATTCTGGAAGTATCACATCAGTCTTATTAATTTTCACCCAACATATATACTTTAATTCTAAAGCCAGAAAAGGAAAGCACATGAGAAAAAACTATAGTCTGTGATGAACATAGATGTATAAACACTCAACAAGGTTTTCCAAATTGATTTAAAATATACATATTGAAGATACTTCATGATTGCCAAGTGATATTTACCCCAATAAAGATAAGTCAACATTAACATAGCAATTCACATAATATGATGAACCAAAAGATGGTTAGAGTAATGTGATAATATCAATAAAAAAGTATTGAGAAAATAAAGAAGCATTAAAAAATGTAACTACATTTAAATTATTTGATAACTTGTAATGGAACAAACAGGCTTTAATCTAATTAAAACTGTATATGATAAACCTTTAGCTGACAACACACTCCATGAATATTGGAAATTGAAAAACTTTAAATTATGAAACTAGATAAAGGATGTCTATTTTGCCACTATTTCTCAGTATAGTCTTGAAAATATGATTCATAATAAAGATATATAAGCAAATGAAATGATAAAATCTGTATTAAACTTACATGGTGTAAAATTACTACACAAATAAAAATTACACAAAAATGGAGTACTCAAAGTTCAATGATCGGTAAGAATTATTAAAAAGGTTATATTACTTATATCAGTGTACATATTTAATTCTTCCAAAATTCCAATAGGTATTTCCTAAGAACATAAAATAGTAACATTTTAAAATATGAATAAAATCACCTGAGCTCTCAAATACCTGATTACTATATGAGGAATAAAAAGAAAATTGGAGTTCCAAACACCTTTTTCCTAACTATATTAAGACCATTAATAATTAAAAGTTAAGGGACTGGAGAGATGGTCCAACCATGTAAAGATTTTGTCCACTACCCCACATTCAGATTTTATGTGGCATATGGCTCTCTGAGCCCAGCAGAAATCAACCTGTAATTTTAGGAGCAATCCCTGAAGACAGCCAGGTGCTGCCCCCAAACAAAAATCAATACACGTATAAAAAAGTGCAGTATATATAGGGTAAAAATATAAGCAAAGATCAATGTAATAGAGTTCTGAAATAAATCCAAGAAACTGTAAATCTCTAATAAGGAAGCCAAAAATTTCCAATAGAGAAAATGAAACTACTTTAATAAGGAAAACTGTATCACTATATATATTTCCTTATTAAACTGGCTTCATATATATTAATGTATATTACATAATATATTTATATAACATATACTATATAATCTATATAGCTTATATAAACTATATTTATCACTATATAGTGATAGGAAAACTATATTACTATATAAAAAATTTAAAAATAGTTATTATAACAAAAAACATTATGCCAAAATGGTTAACTGCAAAAAAAAGATCCCAACTAATGAATAGAGGTTTAACTCTGATGTCAAGTAAATTAAAAGCAGAACTAAAACACTGGACACAATTGTTAGTGAGGACGTTGAGGAAAAAATTCCAATGTATTGGAAACATAATAAGCATAGCTTCTGAAAAATGCTATAATTTGTGGGAAAATTAAAGTGAAATTTCTGAAGGATCCAGCTGTCCCTTGGTAGCTATTGTATGAACAGGAAAATAAGTTAATATGAAGTTATATTTACATACCTATATTGGTATAAGAATCATTCATAAAATCAAAATGTTACTGACCAAATATCTATGAAGATATGGCTGTGGTATATGTGTATATATGCACATGGTAAATATGTACTCAGGAATACTAATCCACCAACAGAAATATAAAATTTTGCTGATTCTAATAAAGATGTGGATTGTGAGGTGATTATTCACTCACTGTAAATTAAGGAGGTGAAAGAAAATTACTACACAATGACTTATAGACTGTGTACAACTAAAGCAAAATAATTGACTATGCTCAACAGAATAAAATTCTAGTCTCAGCGAAATCTGATGGCTATCAAAGTAAAAATAGACAGTGAGACCTTTAGAACAGTGGCATAGCATTGAAATTATGTGGCAAATGCTGACAGATACACAAAGGCATGAAGCAAATCATTAAAATTTGATAGAATTACAAACCAATAAAATAAAAAATAATTGAAATATCAAACAAGCTTTTATTATTCATCTACATAATCAATATCAAGAAACAGAACCTTATTCTTTTTCAGTTAAATAATTTGTTTATTTTTATTTTATTGAAATCATTGTCATTACAAAGTCCTTTTTTTTTTTTTCGGGCCACACCTGTTTGATGCTAAGGGGTTACTCCTGACTAAGAGCTCAGAAATTGTCCCTGGCTTGGGGGGACCATATGGGACGCTGAGGGATCGAACCGCAGTCCTTCCTTGGCTAGCGCTTGCAAGGCAGACACCTTACCTATAGCGCCACCTCGCTGGACCCTACAAAGTCCTTAATGTTGGGTTCCAGACATACAATGAATCAGGGTCAATCCCACCTCCAATATTAACCTCCTTCCACCAATGTTCCCTAGGTGAATTCCATGTGTTTATACTATTGTTGGCATGATTGAGAAGTCATATAGTCAACAATGATATCCAACACCATTTCAAAAAATATTCTAGAAAAGTCTGTGCTATCCTTATTTCATGTTTGAATACAAAGCGAGGATCTTGCTTGCTATCATTTCTTTTTAAAACTAACTATTGCTATACGTATTCTAATTTGAAGAAAAAACAATTGAACAAAGAATCTCTATCTTCGGACTCTTTATTTTTTCAAAATATTGTATTATCTCTCTCTGTTTTTTGGCTTTTTTGTTATGAAATTAGTTCACATATTTTAAGCTATTCTCTGGAGGACTGTATTTGGATAAAAATTAAGGTCTACCACCAAACACCCTCTAAGTAACAAAATTTTCTCCATTATACATAAGTAATTTAGAAGCAGATCCTAATCAGCTTGAATTGATAGATTCCAAATTATGAAATTTATTGCAATCTTATAAAAATGCAGAATGTGCACTACCAGATATACAGAAACTATAACCCTGTCATAGAAAGCTTTAATAAACATAATCAGATTGTTTTATGTCTACTAAAAATAAACATATAATGTTAATCATCATTCTCAAATTTATTTCTGATGAGTAATAATGTTATGTTCAATAAAAAAATAAGTGGATTATTTTTACACAGAAATTTGTAGTGTCAAATAACATAATTGTAGACCTTTTTAATTCGTACATAAAAAACATATATTTATTTTAAAACGTGACCCATTAATCTTGAAATTTTTATACCAAATTTAAAATACATGTATGATAACGTAGTCGTGTGTTGTGCATTGTGAAATATTAGTATGTACCAAATGAATGGGGGACATTTGCAAAATATGTAATTTTAATGCAAATCTATGTATTCAGTAGCTTTAAAAATGAAATAAGTTGAAATGTCATTCTCCCTTATTATTACAATTAGTACAATCAAAAGTCATTAATTACAATGAATACAATAAATGTGGGTAATTGATAAAAACATACATACATATTTTATTTTCTACAATAGCCCATTATTTTACATTTGCATTTAAATAGTATATAAGTCTAACTAAAGAGGCTAAAAATCTTTTTAAATAACTATTATTTTTGATTTTTTGAAGGATTTCAATAGTCATTAAACTTTTCTTCCTTTTTTACTACTTTTTTGGATATAAAATGAATCACTTTAGAAAAGATACAAAAAGAGAAAAGGCAATTTACTGTTCAAAAATAACACTTTCTATATCTAATATAAAATGACATTTACAAAAATTTTGAGTTGAATTTTTAGCTCTATGAAAAAATAAAACCCAAAGTAATACTACACAAATTAACACTAACAGCACTTACTGACATGTGGGGGAAGCTGGTATAACGCTATGATTATGTTGCTTAGGAAGGAAAAACGTGTTACAAGACTGGAGCTATGAAGTCAGGTTGTCGACTTCCCCCTTTCGCCCCCACACAAAGTCAGGTTGTTGATTTCCCCCTTTCGCCCCCACACACAACAGCTTGCTCCTCTGCACTTTTGGAAGCTGAAAGCCATGAAGCAGACAGAGCCTTCAGCCGTGTCTGCTCAAGTGGCCTATGCTATAAACTCAAGTAACTCTCGAAAGAGCCCCAACTGGTAGGAAACTCATGGAATATGTTCTTCACAGCTGATGATATGCAGCCATTCTGAGGACATGTATGAACAATTGCTCTCATCATATGAGCTCATAATTCCAGGGCTGCAAATTTTCAAATTTGTGGGAAGCAGAGCTGTGCATGTGCTTTCATTTGGATTCCGAATCCTATCTTTTTGTGCTAATTAATTAAATGCACCTAATTTGACTTTATTTTTGTTTGAAATAAAAATAGCCAATTTCCTAAGTAACTTCTAAACGTTTAGAGATATTCATTGCTTTAACAGCTTAAAATGAAATAATTTACGCGATAAATTTTTCATAGACAGTGCTATTGCTGTTACAAACCAATAAAAATTAATGTAGTTCTGTAGCCTCCAATGAGTCTCAGTTACAATAATATATGCTTTTTATAATTTCTTCTCAGATTACATACGTTTGTTAATAGACTCTTACAATATGACAAAGCTAGTTTATAAAACAGGTTGTTAAAACGACTTACTTTAATTTTTTGTTTTTGGGTCACACCAAGGTAACCCCTGGCTCTACTCTCAGAGATTGCAGGTGGGAGTCACGGGGACCATATGGATGCTAGGGTTCAAACTAACGCCGTCCTGGATCTGCTGCTTGCAAGGCAAACACCCTGCCTCTGTACCATTTCTCCGGCCCAACTACTTAGTTTTTTTTTTAATTCATATAGTCTGTAAGGCTGCATTGTGACAAAATCGTCCATCAAAGAATATTTGTATAAGATACAACCTCTTGAACTTCAGAAAACAGCAGCTCCTTACTAACCATGAGAATTCTAAGATGCAAACACAGCCAAGGATCTAGATACTATACTTTTCCTGGATCTCAGGAATAATAATTATCCTCATCCTCAACCATTCACGAATCCTGTCCATAAAAAACCAGTAATGAGTCTCCTGAATTTCAAACCTGTAATGTGAGAAATTCATTGTTCATAGTAAGCCTCGAATTACTATTCATGTATTTTTCTTCTTTGGTAATTTCTTTGTTTGGTTTGGTTTGGGTGGCACACCAAGCTAGCTGTTCTCATGGCTTCTCCCTGGATTTTCACTCAGGTATCACTCTGGGCATTGGGGGATTGTTTATGGTGCAAACCATCAAATAAGGTTAACAGCATGCAAGGAAATTTTGCTACTCACTAAAGTATCTCTTTAGTCCAACACCTCTAAGCTTTTAATGCAATTGGCTTCTCAGCAATGAGCAATGCACACACATCAGAGACGTTAAAGTTATTTTGAAATGGCTAATTTTTGGGAAACAACATAAATGAATTTGTGTATTTCACAAAGGGATGTGAAAGTATATTAAAATTTTCGAGAACCCCAAGAGCAGATATCAAAAAATTGTGTGAACTGTACACTCCTTACTTTCCAAGGAGAAAGAAGTGCAAGATAAGGATTTTCAAAAGAAGTTATGAACACAAAATAATTTCTCACATATGCCATTGTGCCCAAGACCACTGATGCACTGTGGGATAAAAATTAGAGGATGTTTCACCAGGTTTCTTCAGTGCTATCCACCATTGATATCAAACAAAATGTTCCAAAGTGCTACTTTTAGTCTGCTTGCAGTAATGAATAGATGATATCCAAAATCGTATGGAATTCTTCACTTGCAGTAATTAAAATTAATTATCCCATTAACGATAAATGTTGAGACTTTCATAGTTACTATATTACTTAAATACCAAAAAGCAGTACAACAACTTTTTATGCTACTTACATCTCCCAATTTTTAAAGTAATTAATTATTGCTTCTTTGTTATTGTTACTATGACTAACTGCTTACATTAAATATTTACTGAAAATTTACTTAAAGAAATTTATTCCATTATTTATTATTTAAATTTTACTTAGAAATATATGTATATATAAATGTTTTATACTATATATGATTTTAAAATGGATTTATTTTATTATCTCATAAAGAAATTATATTTACAATACTAAATAATTATATTAATAATTAGAAATTAAAGATATTATATTATTCAAAACTTTTCAAATAATAATCTTGAGACTTCTCATTTTAACCAGGATGTATATGATAAAACATTTGCCTACATTTGTGAAACTCTAGGTTTCATCCCTTCTACTTAAACAATTCTCAGAGACATGGATATAGTAGAGTTTTGTTATTTTATGTTAATTAAAGTAAGCCAGAAACAGAAGGGAAAATACTTTTATTTTCACTCATCTTTAGTATTTCAAGTCTATAGAATATATCAACAGATATTAAGTCTTGGGCACTGTGTTACGCACCTGAAAATTACTGATTGAGAAGAAGAGAGCTGGTATCGTAGCTCTTGAATGGAATAAAAGCATATATAGATAAAAATATTACCAGCAAAGGACTGGTAATAATTTATCAGTTTATACTAAAACCAAACCTTTCTATCAATCAACAGAGAGGGGGAGAGTGGAAGTAAACATGGGAATTTTAGCTGTGTTACTGCGCAGTAAATTTGTATATCAATAATATCGAGTTAAATATTATTGTAACCTTTTTATGTAAACTGAATTAAAACAAAATATTCTCATTTCATTTTGCCATAAACTTTATACATGTATAATTTATGTTTTCTTTAAAATATAATTTTAAAAAATATTTACAGTTATTATTTATATTTTAAAAACATTTAAAACTAATGTATTATTTAAATAAACTATATATTTACTTTGTGTTCATTCAATACTTTCAAATGCGGACAATTGATTAGAATTTACTTATAACAAAAATAATTGGGGAAAATTTGACTCTTTTTGAGTACATTCTTTTTGACACAGGAAAGCTTGGCACCACCCAATTTTTACTTGTTTGTAAAATATTGAACAAAATATTTCAGATAAATCATAACATTGATAACATTCATATTGCTCAAAAATGTATGCCATGCTTAAAGTCATAGATAAATAAGAATAATTTACAAATACATTTATATTTTTGAATATAAAATATTATAAGGTTCACATCTATTCTTTAAATCTTATCACTACTAACATTTCTTTCAAAGCATATGCACTTAAATTAGTCTTCTAATTTGTTTACTATTTACTCCAAGTTTCTAAAGTATATATTTCTACTGTAAGCCTTTCCAATTGCAAACATTTGTCATGCCATTAGATATGTAACACAACACTATCCAATACATACTGGGACATATATTAAATTAAAAATATATTTTTAAAAAAGATATCACAAACTTGAAAGAGGAAGTCTCAGTCCCCCTTATTATGTCTTTAGTTTAAATGAGGTAAGTCTACATTTTAGACATTCTTCCAAATTTCTGGACTTTTTCTGAGCTGAAATAGTTTATACTTTCCCAAAACCATAATTTTTACTCAGTTTTTGGGATCACAGAAGAATCCTCTCACATTAAATTTGATAAGTATGACATGATAGTTTTCCTATTAAAAAATAACCAAGCAAAATGAGCCATATTTAACATAGTTAGTCCTATACTAACTTCCTCCCTTGCTGGGAGTTTCTTTTCTACTTACTTTCCAATAAACTTGTATTTTATATCTCTGAGTCTGAGAGTTTTTATTTTTCTATATTTGTCTTCTTGATAATAGTGAAGAACTTGAGAACCATTGAGAAACAAGACTCAGACAATCACTACTCCTATATAAAGCTCACTAATCTAAAAAGTAATCCACAAAGCTATATTATAATTTAATTTACTAGAGTATCTGAACTTGGGTCAATCTGCATCTGTCACATTGTAATAGCCATGACCACCACTTTAATCTTTTCCCCTTGATGATATATTATTTTTTCCCTGAATTCTGCCACTTCACCTTTAATCGTTATGGAGATAATCCTTTAGTGAGTTTGGGAGAGAATACTAGGAAAAAATAAAAGGTGATTTTGACATTTTTTGCCTACAAATACTTATGACCTTGACAATTCATTAATTGAGAGGTCGTCTCAAAATAGAATTCAGCTTAGAATAAGTTGTCTTCATAACTTTAAAGACAGAATCTATCCTCATTCAAAGATTCAATGTCATCCTGATTCTGGCTCATTTATATTGGTTATATTTTTCTCTATGTCTTTTTTAGAGTTTTCTTCTTCATTATCTAACTTTTCAACACTAAAATTTGGACTTGACCAAACTGCTCCTTAAACTATTTTTTTTCCTTAAACTATTTTTAAGTGTGATTAGTCTTTGGATAGTCCTTAAAATATGGCAAATTAGGTTTATCTTGGGGATAAATGTGTTTGAAGTATTTATTTTAGACTTTCTTCCTTCATTTTTTGTTATTTCTATTTTAAGTTAAGAAGAACTTGAAAAATATAGCTTAATATGCCAAAACATCTTTCAACTTTTATTTTATTTCCTTGGAGATTTTTTAAATTCATTTAACAAAAACATTTCATTGATTTTAAATTTTAATATTTTTAATGCTGTTGTTTCCTATGATAAGCATATCTCTAACTTCTTTATTTTCTGAAAGCTTTCATTGTACAGAATCCTGATTTTGTATTCATGGTGAAAAATATTTTATATCTATACGGATATATTATAAATAATTTTAACAAGTTTATTTTGTTAACTTTAATTTTATCTATATAGGGAGTCATTATAATATGGTTCTTTATGAAAATGTTAAAAGGTTATTAGTGTTTCTGTGGTCATTAAAAACAATTTTTTAAGGTTTGATAATAGATTATATAAAATATGAACAGACATTTTAATGTGTGTAGAGACAACAGGAACTTTGATTCTTTGCACAAGTTTGTGATTTGTGCAACTAATGTTTTAAGTCAGAATATTTACCATTTATTTAACTGAATATGGCTCATGAACAAGTTTTTATTGACATGAGAAGACTTTTATGTTTAATACAGTAATAAGAAGTTATTCTACCATTAGACAATTTTTCACTGTAAAAGGCATAGCTCATTCAATAAATCTAGGACTCTATTAAATTAAGGTCTCTTCTTTTACAAGTTTAAAATATGTCTCAATTATAGACGTTTGGCTTAAAGATTATGTATGGTATTATGCTGAATCCTGCAAGTGATAAAGTAACACATATAGTGATAAATTTTTTATTCTCATACAGTATTTAAAAATTATATGTAATATTCAAAATACATTAAGCACAAACTATGTTAGATTTTAAAATACAAGCTAAATTAAGTGTTGCATATTTAAGTTAGACTAGATTGAGTTAAGGATGATATTAGGTAGATTAAATATATATATATTTATATTGAATAATTTATTGATTGTCTACATTCAGCCCCTATTTTATTTTCAATATTTTCAAATTTTCATGAAATTATCCAAGCATCACCATATTATAACTTAAAAATATATCAAAATTGGGATTTTGGGGAGAAAGCATAGAGGTAGGGCTTGCATGCAGCAGATCTGAGAAGGTCCCAGGTTCAATCTTCCATTATCCCATATGGTCCCCTGAGATAGCCAGGAGTGATTTCTGAATGCAGAGCCAGGACTAATCCCTGAGGGCCTCCAAGTGTGACCTAAAAACCAAAATAAAAAAAAAATCAGAATTACCTAATATTGTTTTTTATGTGTTATTGTTAAGTATTGGTCACATTACAAATCATAGAGAAAATAAATTCTTTCTCCTGGAAGCAGTTATTTAGGCCTATCTTATATTCTCAGAACTCTCCTCTTACAATTAGCTGAAATACAGTGTGCTGATTATTCAGACTGAAAAGACAGTACAACAGGAAGGAAATTTTCCTGGCTTGTGGCCAACCTCAACTTGATGCCCAACACACTTGAGCTTATCATGAATAATTCCTGAGTTTCCCTTAGACTCTGCTGGGTGTGCCCTAAAACAGCAATTAAACATATAAAAAGGTACAGTTTGATGCTTCAAACATACTAAAAGGTATAAAAGCAGGTGCAAATGTTGTACATTTCAACAGTAGAATTGTATAAATACAGGCCAATTGATTGAAACCTGTGATTTTGAGTAATTTCAGTTATACACTTTCTCAACAAAAGATTTATATTTGGTGCCAGAGTAGTGGGCGCAAGCTCTAGGACGTTTGCCTTTCACACGCTAACCTAGGACGGACCACAGTGCTATCCTCAGGGGTCTCATATGGTCCACCAAGTCAGGAGGGATTTCTAAGCTCATAGCCAGAAGTAATGCCTGAGCGTCACAGGGTGTGGCCACAAAACAAAACAAAACAAAACAAAAAAACAACAAACAAAAAGATTTATATTTACCTAAAATTTTTGGAATTTATATATAAAATGAATATCAGTATTATATTTTCAGTGAAATATATCATTTTATTTGAGGTAATACAATTTTATTATGTTCGCTTATGGAACTTATATGCCAAGTTAATGCATATCATTGGTACCAAACACTTGATCCTTGACCGCTGTCCTTATGAATTGTCAAAACGCCATTACTGCAGTGGATATAATCTGGTATTGATCACAACTTCAGCATCCTGATTTGAATGAAGTTTTCATCCTTTCATACAAAATTATCAAGCATTTTTTTTCAATAAAGCACATATTTTGCACATTATTATTGTTGTTGATCATGATAAAATCTGCATTTTGCTCTCTAAATAATTTTCAGTGATATTCTTCAATAACACTTTCTGTAATTTCTTTGTCATATGATAGCTTAAAGTACAGTTTACAACTTATTGAAAAAAGTAAATTTAAGAAAGTTATTTAGGGTTCTTTTTTAACCAGGGTTAATACTAACCTCTAGTACATGAAAGTGAAAAAATAGCATTGTGACTAAAAGGAAAAAAAGCTAGCAAATAAAGCTATTTACAATTAAAATATGAAATTGCCTAAGCATATGGTCAGGGATATTCCTCAAGTAATATAACAAATGACTTGCATATTCAAGGCCTGGGTGGGTGCTACCTTCAAAACTACAAAGATATCACATCCTTCCTAGTATTATTTTAATGTTCTATTGTCCTCTGAGCAATTCTGATACAAAGCAGAGCTTGTTCTGGTTCAAAATTATGTCTAAGTTTAGAAAATGCAAATTGTTCCCTAAAATCAAGGGGAAAAAATCATACTTTCATTAACAATTTCTTTTAGCACATAACATATATGAGCATCATCATTCTTATCCCTGGAAAAGTATATAAAGGGGTACAGATGAATGAATATTCTAGGAAAGTATAAGAGATGCTTTTTTTTTATTAAAGAAGTTTTCCTATGGAGCTGGAGAGATAGCATGGAGGTAGCACTTTTGCCTTGCGTGCAGAAGGATGGTGGTTCGAATCCTGGCATCCCATATGGTCCCCCAAGTCTGCCAGTGGCAACTTCTGAGCATAGAGCTAGGAGTAACCCCTGAGAGCTTCCGGGTATGACCCCAAAAGCCAAAAAAAAAGAAAGAAAGAAATTTTCCTATAAATGCTTCTCTAATGTTTCTTAATTTATGATTGTTAATTACTATAACAATATAGCATAGCTAGTTATTTTATAGTAGGTTTAAAATTTTATATGACTTTTTAGTCATTTTTCTTGGGTCATTCCATTGCTCTTGAATGTATTCTAATTTTCTTATTTAAATATAATTTTATATCATCACTCGGGGAATTGGAAGGAAAAATACAACAGGTTTTTATGTTACTCAGAAGACTTGTGTTCTAGCTTCATGCATTAATGTCACTCTTGATGATTCCAGTTATTTCTGTCTGAAATGTCTCATGTAAATGAACCAAGTTGTAAATTGACCGAGTCCTTGTCAGAAAAGAAGTTTGACATCATGTGGGAAGGAAATGTTTTAAGTTTTATCAAAGTGTATATTTTTAGTCTGAACACGGCTCAGCCTCTCCAAATACAGCACACTACCATCCATCTTTATATTTTTCCATTTCTGAATATCTTGATTAGTGCTGCCATTTGTATTACAGGAAGTGGAAATTGATCACTTTGTTCTCTATTAAGTCTACAAATATATAACGATTTTCTATTGTTTCCAGTTTTATTGATATTGCTCACTGTGGCATCGTGTTCTTCTGTACATTCTGTATTTCTATTTTTTTATTGCATTTCTTTTATTTTCCTGTTTTTGCTGTAGAAAAGTTAAACATTTTCATCAAACAACCATGATAATTATGAACAAATTTGCATCCTTTCCCAATTATAACTTGAAGCCCGGTCCCTTTGTGATTTTATTTGAAGATAAAAACTTTAAAATATAAATAAAAAACTAGAAATTTATACTCTGGTGACATAATTCAATACTGGAGAAGAAAAAGTTAACACATATGAAGATGAGAAAAGAAGTTGGTATCTGAAAACAAAGAAAAATATGTTACTAGAAACCATTTAATGTTGTAACTTACTATTGGCCATTGTAAACAATGCAAATTTAAAAAAAAATCAACCCATGCAGTATACTATAAATAAAGTAGCATTCTCTATCAATCTTAGCACACTAAATTTTTAGATTATTAGATACCATTATAATTCTTAGAATTAAATATTTAGTCAAAACAAATCATTTCCAGTTCATATTTGTAGACTGAGATTTCTTTACATATTAGTTTCTGTAATCTGATAAGGAGATTCTAGATAATATATAAAGAATTTTTCTAACATTCAACATTCCTTTATGTTTATTCATCAACTTTGTATTTTTCCTCAAGGACATGTTAATACACTATTATCATTTCTTTTCTTTTTTTTTTTTTTGGGTCACACCCGGCAGCACTCAGGGGTTACTCCTGGCTTCATGCTCAGAAATCACTCCTGGCTGGCTCGGGGGACCATATGGGACGCCGGGATTCGAACTGAAGGACTCTTCTGCATGAAAGGCAAATGCCTTACCACTCCATGCTATCTCTCCGGCCCCACTATTATCATTTCTAATGGTGTCTGACAATATATCTTTCAAATTTGTAACTTAACTTTCTAAAGTTTATCATTAATAATATTTATCCACATTTCAGTCCATTTCAGTGGTTTAAATAAAAATCAATATTATGTCATATCTCCTGAAATTGCACAAGTTGAACCTTACTCTAGTCAATGTTGTTTTTAACCTTTCTCCACTAATATTTTACCTTCTTTAATAAAAATTCAGAGTAATTTGACATTTCTTTATACTACTTTATATTATATATATGAATATATAATACCAGGAGCATAATTAGGTTAAGAGTTACAAACTTGAGGCCTGAGAGATAGCATGGAGGTAAGGCATTTGCCTTTCATGCAGAAGGACGGTGGTTCGAATTCCTGCATCCCATATGGTCCCCCAAGCCTGCCAGGGGCAATTTCTGAGCATAGAGCCAGGAGTAACCCATGAGCACTGCTGAGTGTGACCCAAAATAAAAAAAAATCTAAAAAAAAAAAACCAAAGAGCTACAAACTCATAAACTTTGGTACTGCTGTATTTTCCTTAAATTTTGGCCACAAAAATATTTTACTGTCAAGTTTTTGCAATCTTTGCACTCTCTTTAAAAGTCACAAATCTGGAACATGGCATAGTCAGAAAAGTCAGGAAAAGAAAATACACAGTATGTTTTGTGTGAGTAAATATATATATATATATATATATATATACACACATATATATATATAATAAACACATTGAAAAAGGCAAAAGTTATTCTATAAGTTGCATGAAGAAGCTTGTTAATTATCTAAAATAAATTGTTCTACATAAACATTGGATACTTAGAAGATTCGATGAAGTAAAAAGAAACATAGGACTAAGTAGGAATGTCAGAGTTCCCTTTTTTAATCTGAGGATATAACACCCTTATATCTTAAAAATTATGTTAAGTGATTATTAAAAACTACCTTTATACATAGTCACTTTGATTATGCTAACTAGAACAAACCATTTTATTTTCTAACTCCCAAAGAATTTAACTAAAGAGCAAATATTCTTTTATAGTTGTTTTTAAAAACAACTTTGATGGAATGGTGTTTGTGCTGGAGCAATCTTAGACTGGCTTATTTTACTTGTATTATTCTCATTTGTGATGAAGCATATTTGGTTTGAGGTTTCTCTGAAAATCACTGCAAATTTAATCCCCCTTTAAGCATTAGAGTAATAGCACACTCCTTCACCTCACAACTTGAGAAGATAGAGAATTTTAATGGGAAAAAAAATTCACTGCAGGCAGGGAAAGCCAAGGCTACAGGAAGAATCCTAAATTTATTAAGTATGGCTTCAACTTGGCTTCCAGGGAAAGTCCATTCTTTTTACAATTGCTGTTTTTCTACCTCTCTTTTTCTATTTCCTGAAATCCTTAAAGATTTAATTCTCAGGGGAGCAAGAAGTGATGGGCATGTGTTCCTGTCTCTTCATTTAAATGTTTCTTATTCAGATTAAATCTCATTTCCAGAAGAGTGGGCCCAACACCTAACATTGCTGAGGGGTGCTACTCAAAGGACATAATAGATAATGAACTGGCATAGGGTTATCAAGGCCAGTTCTTTTACTCTTCTATTGGTACTGTCCTGACTTTAATAATTTAAAAAATGAAGTTATTTATTTAAATGCTTTAGGTTTTGTTTTAGTCTTCAGAAAAAAATTAAAAAATAAGAACTTCCTAAGCATAAAAGGCAATGAACATTTTTACACACTGTATTTGACAGGCATTCCTAAGATTGTCAGTATTTTCAGTTCCCAAACACACATAGAATAAAAGGAAATAAAACAGAAACTACAATAAAATTTTATAGAATAAAACAGAAAGTACAATAAAATTGAATATCAGCTAAATTAAAAGGTTAGCAGAAAAAGATATAAGCTTTTGATGAGATCCCAGTGAAGTCTGTCATTGGATTCCATTTACTGATAATAAAGCAGACTCAATAACATAAATTTAATAATGTCTTTAATTTTGAATTTTAGTAGCTGAACTCTTATTTCTAGGTTAATCTAGCAGCAGGTTTATTCTTTATTATTGTTCTATATTTTAATAATATAATAAAATCATTTTTTAATTTTTTAATATTTCCTTTTTAAATATATTTTTTATTTAAGTAACGTATCATAGTTGGGTTACAGTCACAAACAAAGCACCCCCCCTTCACCAGTATAACATTCCCCCTCCCCCTTTCCCATCCCCTGCCTATATTCGAGACAGGCATTCTACTACAGTTATTTTTTTTTTCACAGAATTATTTATGGTACATAGTGACAACGAATGAGGGGCACTCCCACCCCCAGTGCTGTCCTCTCTCCACCCCCGTTTCCAGCATGCATCTCATATCTCCCTCCCTTTCCCTCTAGAATACTAGAGCAACTGGTCTCCACTTTACAGCTTGTGGTAGATTATCTATTCTGTTGTCCTTTGCGATAAAAAGGATAAGAAAAAAAGGAAGAAGAGAAAGAAAAAATATTTGGCCGCAACTACCAAAAAAAAAGAGAGAAAAAGAAAAAAATAATGCATCCGGCTAATAAGAAAAGAAAAAAAAAGAAAAAATCACTAAATAATAACCACAGGAGTGAAAAAAGAAGAGAAAAGTGGAGGAAAGAAGAGAAGGAAAATAAAATATTTTTAAAATTAAACAATCTTGGGGCCGGCGAGGTTGCGCTAGAGGTAAGGTGTCTGCCTTGCAAGCGCTAGCCAAGGAAGGACCGCAGTTAGATCCCCAGCGTCCCGTATGGTCCCCCCAAGCCAGGGGCAATTTCTGAGCTCTTAGCCAGGAATAACCCCTGAGTATCAAATGGGTGTGGCCTGAAAAAAAAACAAAAACAAAAACAAAACAAAATAAAACAATCATTAATTTTCCTTGACTTTCACAAAGCAGAAAGAGATGTTTCATTAGCTCTGGGAGTGATAGTCTAGGACTTGCATGCATTATTAATTTTCACTATTTTTGTTTCATGTTATATGATTACTGTCTGTTTCTAACGACATTTTTATTTTAGTATTGTGTATTCTAATTCCATCAAATTTTCTTAGTTAATTTTTAGATTTCTTTAATTTATCTACATATAATTTAATTTCCCCCTATATTATATGCAATATATTTAGGGTAATATATTAGGATACTTAGGATAAATTTTTATCTAGTGGAGCTGCTCACTGGTCTCACCTAACATACTGCTTTTTTATGTCTTCTTTGAGTGGTCTAATAATTTTCTACTTATTCCTTGCTGAGAATTTTACTGCTGTTAAAACTTAGTCACTATATTTTAAAAATATAGGAACTTTAAAAGTAAAATTATTCTTTCACCTTGATTTTCTGTTTGTTTTTGCTGTCAATTTTACTTTAGTTTTTAATTGTTAAATTCTACTTCAACAAACTTTAAGAAATATAAACTTCAGATATTTTATCATATCTTTCCTAAACCTTAGCTTGGGCAATTATTGTAACTTCCTAGCATTTATATTAACACCCAAATCCTGCCATACATACAGATACTTTTGATATTTTTTCTTTAATATCTGATTTTAAAAATAGGAGAAAAATGGAAATAAATTAAAACAAACTTTTATAGCCCTTTGTAGATAATTTTAGTTAAAGATGGGTCTCAAAACTACCACAGAGGTACAAGTATAACAGCTGCTTCTTAAGTCTAACAGCTGCTTCATTTGTAGCACCAGATTCTAAATCTAGCTATGAGATTCTCATTAATAATATTTGTAGTCTGTAGGTCTTTTTTATATAGAACCACACCTGGTGGTTGTCAAAGATTACTTTTGGGGATGAAATGGTGTGCTGTGATTTAAATTCATGTTGGGGGAAAATAAGGTAAGCATTCTATACCATACATTAGATATACTATTTAATTATAAGCTTTATATTATATTAATTATAATATATTATATGAAATTTTATTTCTATAATAAAGATCTTTTGAGCTCATTTTTGTTCTTAAAGTCTGTATGTAAGTTAGAAGGATGCATGAAGAGTTGCCTAAACAATGGCTGAAGAAGGATGAGTGGATGTTAAGAGCAGAGATAAATATACATTAACTGTATTTTCCATTTTTTCCTAAAAATAGTTATATACCTTAATTCCAGAAACTTAAAACAGTTGCATTAGCCAGATCTTGTCATTCCATTGGTCTGGATTGGGGATGCATAACTGTACTTCATACTTTGCCATCTTCTTATCCCTCTTATATAGTCTCCATGTTTGTAGGGTTGTAGATTTGAGGCCACATTTGAAGATTCTCAAGGATTACTCCAGGCTCTGCATTCAGAGCATACTCCAGGTGGGGATCAGGAGTCATGCAGAATGCCAAGGGTCAAACACCAGATTAGCTGAATTAAAGGTGAAGTGCCCTTTCTATTATACATTGCTTTAATCCTTAACATAAAGTCAACTAAATTTTGCACGTGTTTTTTAACTTATATACATTGTATTACATGAAAACGAAGATTTTAAAGATGTTAAGACAAGTATACTTGCTGAATTATTTGAGTCCTAAGTATTGTCATATGTATATATTCTATAACAAGTAAAAAAGGAAAAGAAAACAAGATATTTGACCACATGGAAGTGAAAACAACAATAAAAAAACACCAATAAAAGATTGCAATGACATATCTACAAGTCAATAAATGTCAAAGCTACAGAAGCTGAAAGATGGAGGGAACTGAATCAACCCTGGAGCTTCTAGAAATTCATTGTTCCATCAAACCTTTTACTATAGTTTAGCTCTGCTGTTTTAAAAAGTTTTGACCTTTTAAAGCTATAACAGAATAAGATATAATTTTATTTTGTTAAGATATTGGTACTCTTGGACATTGGTACAGAGTGGTTGTCACTGTGTTGGAACTGCCCTGCTTCATTGAATGTCTAAAAACCAGCTTCTAAGGACTAGTAAATCACAATATTTAATAAAAAAAAAAAGAATAGAATAAAAAGAAAAAAGAAAAGAAAGGATATTGGTAAACCTTTTTCTACAATAATAACAAATCTAATAGGAAATATATGGTGTTTCCATTTGTTTTAGTACTAAATATTCACTACTAATTAAAATTCTATCTTGCAGAATTTTTTAGTTACACAATTTTTATTGAATATAATTATGTGGAAATTTAAATTTAATATATATCTAACTTTTTAACATTTGTTCTAATTCATGATCTATGTATGTTCCCTTAATCTGTTCTTTTCTATATCCTGTAGGCATATATTTTCCTAATCAAGGCCTACTCTGTCCTTATTATGACAATAATCAATACTGGCACTGCTTAGTAAACATTTGGCAGTTATATGCTATGCAGGAGATGAACCTGGGTTTGGATGCATGCATATCCTGTACTTTGCCTCCAAGTGCCATCAATTTTTAGATACAACAGGTAAAGAAGTCTATATTTTGAAATTATTAGAACAAATCCTAACTCTCTTTTTTAAGCATTTATTTTAATGCCTTTTTATCCTTTCATTTGGGGACCTTGAAACAATATGTTTCTGTTTTTAATCATTAATATAATAAACAGTATAACTTTATTGAAAGTTTGATATACCCATCCAAATACTTCATACAAGTACCCTTCCAACTTTACCTCCAGTACCATATATCCTAAACATGCCTTTATACAGATAGAGGAATACAATCATCAAATAAATTTGCTCATCATTAGTTGACTTAAAATTATTGCTAATGTGAATGAAATTGTTTTCTTAATGTCCATTTCTTTCTATTATTATTGGTTTATAAATAGGCCATTGATTTTTGTGTGTTAATTTTGTAGCCTGCCACCTTGCTATATGAGTCTATTGTTTCTAGAAGCTTTTTGGTAGAGTCTTTAGGGTTTTCTACGAAGAGTGTCATGTCATCTGCAAACAGTGAGAGCTTGATTTCTTCCTTTCCTATCTGGATTCCTTTGATATATTTTTCTTGCCTGATCGCTAAAGCAAGGACTTCCAGTGCTATGTTGAATAGGAGTGGTAAGAGAGGACAACCTTGCCTTGTGCCAGAATTAAGAGGGAAGGCTTTTAGTTTTTCTCCATTGTGCATAATATTTGCCACTGGCTTGGGGTAGATGGCCTTAACTGTACTGAGAAAGGTTCTTTCCATTCACATCTTGCTGAGAGTTTTGATCAAGGATGGGTGTTGGACCTTATCAAATGTTTTCTCTGCATCTATTGATATGATCATGTTTCTTGTTGTTGATATTGTGTATTATGTTGATAGATTTACAGATGTTAAACCATCCTTGCATTCCTGGGATGAAACCTATTTGATCATAATGAATGATCTTCTTGATGAGGACTTGAATACTATTTGCCAGGATTTTGTTGAGGATCTTTGCATCTGTGTTCATCAGGGATATTGGTCTGTAATTTCTTTTTTGGTAGCATCTCTGTCTGGTTTAGGTATCAAGTTAATGATGCCTTCATAAAAGCTATTTAGAAGTGTTCTCATTTTTTCAATTTCATGAAAGAGTCTTGCCAAAACTGGTAGTAGTTCCTCTTGGAATGTTTGAAAGATATGAAGGACCTATACAAAGAAAACTATAAAACTATGCTCCAGGAAATAAGAGAGGACACAAGGAAATGGAAACACCTACACTGTTAAGGAATTGGCAGGATTAACATCATTAAAATGGCAATTCTCCCCCAAAGCATTGTACAGATTTAATGTGATCCCTCTAAAGATACCCATGACATTCTTCAAATAAGTGGATTAGGCACTTTTGAAATTCATTTGGAACAATAAACACCCTTGAATAACCGAAGCAATCATTGAAAAAAAATATGGGAGGAATTACTTTCCCTAACTTTAAACTGTATTACAAAGCAATAGTTATCAAAACAGCATGGTATTGGCATAAAGACAGACCCTCAGATAAGTGTAATAGACTTGAGTACTCAGAGAAGGCTCCCCAGACATACAATTATCTAATCTTTGATAAAGGAGCAAGAAGTCCTAAATAGAGCAAAGAAAGTCTCTTCAACAAGTGGTGTTGGCACAACTGGCTATCCACTTGCAAAAAAAGCAAACTTAGATCCCCAGCTAACATCATGTATGAAGGTAAAATCCAAATGGATTAAAGACCTCAATATCAGCCCTGAATCCATAAGGTATATAGAACAACACGTAGGTATAACACTCCATGACATTGAGACTAAAGGCATCTTCAAGAAGGAATCTGCACTCTCCAAGCAAGTCCAAGCAAGTGAAAGCAGAGATTAACAGATGGGAATATATTAAACTGAGAAGCTTCTGCACCTTGAAGGAAATAGTGCCCAGGATACAAGAGCCACCCACTGATTGGGAGAAACTATTCACCTAATACCTAGCAGATAAGGGGCTAATATCCAAAATATACAGGGCAATGACAGAACTCTGCAAGAATAAACATCTAATCCCATCAAGAAATGGAGAGAAGAAATGGATAGATACTTTGATAAAGAAGAAATATGAATGGTCAAAGGCACATGAAAAAATGCTCCACATCACTAATCATCAGGGAAATTCAAATCAAAACAACTATGAGGTACCACCTCACACCACAGAGATTGGCACACATCACAAAGAATGAGAACAAACAGTGTTGGCAGGGCTGGGTTGAGACAAAAACTCATATCCACTGCTGGTGGGAATGCTGCCTAGTTCAACCTTTCTGGAGAGTGATATGGAGATTCCTCCAAAAACTGAAAATTGAGTTCCCATACGATCCAGCCATACCACTCCTAGTAATATACCCTAGGAACACAAAAATACAAAACAAAAACCCCTTCTTTACACCTATATTTATTGCAGCACTATTTACCATAGCAAGACGCTGGAAACAACCAAGATGCCCTTCAACAGATGAATGGCTAAAGAAACTGTGGTACATATACACAATCGAATATTATGCAGCTGTCAGGAGAGATAAAGTCATAAAATTTTCCTATACATGGATGTACATAGAATCTATTATGCTGAGTGAAATAAGTCAGAGAGAAAAGACAGAGAATGGTCTCACTCATCTATAGGTTTTAAGAAAAATGAAGACATTCTCAACAATTTTCAGAGACAAAAGAGGAGAGGGCTGGAGTTACAGCTGACCTCATGAACCTCACCACAAAGAGTGATGAGTTTAGTTAGATAAATAACTACATTGTGAACTATCCTAACAATGAGAATATATGAGGGAAATAGAAAGCCTGTCTAGAGTACATGTGGGGGTGAGGAGGGAAGGAGGGATATTTGGGTCATTGTGATGAGAATGTTACACTGGTGATGGGGGTCTCATCTTATATTACTGAAACCCAACCACAATCATGTTTTAACCTAGGTGTTTAAATAAAAAATATTAAAAAAAAATTGCTATCTTGGGTCCAGAGCATTGGTGCATGGTATAAGGCCTCTGCCTTGCTCATGCTAGCTAGGATGGACAGCAATTTGATACCCTTGTGTCCCAAATGGTCAACCAAGCAAGAAGAGGTTTCTGAGTACATAGCCAGTAGTAACCCCTCAGCTTCACTGGAAGTGGCCCAAAACAAACAAACAAAAATTATTGTTATCTCATTATTCTTTTTCTGTTTGGTTTTTGTTTTTTGCTTTTTCGGTCATGCCCGGCTGCGCTCAGGTGTTACTCCTGGCTCTACATTCAGAAATTGCTACTGGCAGGCTCAGGAGACCATATGCAATACTGGGATTCAAACCACCAATATCCTGCGTGCAAGGCAAATGCCCTACCTCAGTTATCTCATTCTTTTTTGGGGGGGTCTCACCCAGCAACACTGAGGGGTTACTCCTGGTCACTCCGGGCATGCTGGGGACCATATGGGATGCCAGGATTCGAACCACCAACCTTCTGAATGCAAGGCAAACACATTACCTCCACGCTATTTCTCCAGTCCTGTCTAGTTATTCTTAAAAATATTTAAATAATTTGAGGATTTCTAAAAGACCCCATGTGTTTCAAGTACAAATTGTTCCTTCAGAAATAATTATTAAGAGGTTGGAGCAATAATACATTGGCAGGGCCTTTGTCTTGCAAGTAGCTGACCTAGGACGTACCTTGGTTTGATCCCTGGCATCCCATATTGTCCCCAAGCCAGGAGCAATTTCTGAGTGCATAGCTAGGAGTAACCCTTTAGCATCACCGGGTGTGGCCTAAAAATAAATAAATAAATTGATAATTAAAAGAAATATTTAACTTTCAGAATCTTCCTCTTCAGTTATATTTCATTCCACATATAATCACAAATTGTAGATAATCACCTTAAACACACACTGTTTTAATATCCAGAGCACTCCTTGCTTTCCCTGACACCTTTACTTTGTCTTCCCTAAAAGCAAAATCACACACACTGTTGTAAGCCTCTCTCACATCCTACCCAATTGGCTGGCACAGAGTCCACATCTTACTCTCCTCCAAATATAAATATATCTTTCCCACCTACAATAAACTGAGCTACTCTTCCAAAATGGTTGGCAGCTTCTTCTTTCTGAGTTGCTCTATTCACCTGAGATCCGACCTTACCAGTGACTTCTACATTCAGTAACTGACTTCATCAGTTGCTCTGACCTCAGCAGTGGCTTCCACATCTTGGGATCTGACCTTAGTGGCTTCATTTACAGCTGGCACCTGAGCAGGGACTCTGTACAATTGGTAAGATGTTCTCTGGGGCAATTTTGTGGCTGCTCAAGCAGAGTTTTTCCACTGCGGATTTTTAGATTAGCTCCTATCTTTTTTGAACTTGTGATGATAGCTTGATTTTGGGCTGAGGGACTCTAGCCTCTTTTCTCGCATATTGCTAACTTTTTTGTTCCAATAGTCAAGATTAAAGAAAAAGCCCAAGTAGTAATTAATCCATTGGTTACTATGGTCATGTTCTTCATGCTAGTATAGTTTGTATATATTTAGAAATGCAAAACTCTCAAGCCAAATTTTCTGAAATGCTTTCAACTGTTTCTGAAGAGCCCTTTACTCTATCTAAAAATTATCCAACTCTGGAAATCAAAAGTGCACTTCCAGTAATTAAACATGGAGAAACCATAGCCCCAAGGATGGTAAATTGCTACCATCCCCTGGGCATAGGTCAGAGATAACACCAACTGGCTGATAATGACTTACTAAAAAAATGCCAAAAATAATATAATGACAGCCCTATCATATGCTAAATAAAAAGCATATCTGCAAGATTAACACTTACCCTTCCCAAACAGAGCTGCAAACTCTCAGAGAAATTGGCAGTAACAAAGATCTAGTAGTATTAACTCTCTCTCATCAGGAAAATAATTCAACTTGAAAGTATGTGGCTAGAAATATGTAATATTTTGGTGGATTTTAGAAATGCTAAGAGTCTGGTCCACTTTCTACATTTTGTGTTGAATTCTTTGGTACCTGGAGGGACAGCTGATATTGGACCCATCAAGTATATTTAATAATGTGACTAAAAATTGCCTGAGTGGATCCTAAATTTTGCAGTGGAAGATGTGGTTTTCTGAAGGAGCTAAGCCTAATATTAGTAACCTAAATCACTCTGGAAGGATAGTTGCAGGTATTTTGTTGTCTTATGAAATGCTGACAGGAGAATGAAGTTCTCAGAAATAAATAAGCAGGTAAAAGTACCCTGTGCTGTTTTAGGACTCATCAAAGAGCTTACATTGAAAGCTTGGGAAAAATGTATAATCAGATACTGAATGTAAGGATATCTATTCAAATATTTTCTAGGGAGCATCTGAACCATATGAAGAATTTCTAAGGAAACTGACAAAGGCTATCAAGAGACAGATTAAAGGCATGGCAAAATAATAGGTCCTGGTAAAAATAACAGCTTTTGATAATTCTTTAAAATTTTTCAGGCTATATAGGTCACATTAGGGAGATAGAAGATGTTATGAGATTTCTACGTGCTTGTAGGAATGTTGGAATACAGTTTTTTTTCTCAGAGTCCACTACAGTCCCTTTATCAATCTATGCTATTAGAATGCAAACTCTGGTGTATCAACATAACAAATAATCAGTCAGTGAACATGATTGACTCTGAACATGGAGACTACCTGGACTTTTCCTGAGGTGTGGCAAAGAATTCCATTGTGTTAAATATCTTTTTTCATATTATTTTCATATCTCCAGCAACCTAGGAAGGGGTTCAAAACCAGCCCTGCAAAATCAGATAGGATGCTATAATTGTGGCAAAATGAGATAGTTACATACAGACTTCAGGACACAATCCTTTTCTACTCAGGCTCCTAAACCAGCCTTTTCAATGCCAATGCTTAATCACCCTGGCTCAGAAAACTGGGTCTGGGGCCAATCCCAGGCCCCCTAAATCATGGATCTTTTCATTAATAATTCAGCTTCCAATTCCAGCCCAAGAGAATTCCAAATCATAAACTCATTAAAATCTGGCAATTTAGAATACTGTGTACTCGATATATCCTGCCTGATAGAATTAACCATAAAACCAACTAAGTACCCTAACAAGATAAAAGAAATGCATGAAGAGCCAATTCCTTCAGAAACTGTAGATTTAATAATGGGGAGAAGCAGTCTTACTCTCAAAGGTATTTTTTCATCTGGAAATTATATATTTTGACCAAGTTGGAGAAATAATAGTTCTTATTTCTGGGCCCAAAGTTTGACTTTTAAGAAAGGTGAAATCATAGTTGAAATATAATAATTCCTTATATTATGCCTGGAAAAATCAAAACACACAGGGAAGGGTGTTTGTAAGTATAAACCATTTTACTTCTGCTAATACACTAATAGCATTACTGTTGAATTAAAAAAAAATCCAATGTCAATCTTTGAAATTTAGGGCAGGGATTTTTAAGGAATGTTTGACTCTCGTGCTGATATTTTCTTGTTGGTTTTAAAACACTGGCTTTGCGATTGGATATACCTTATAGTCTGGAAGGAATAGGTGGTGTTTTGCACTAGCATCTGTTTAAAATGCTTAGTACTGGAAGATCAAAAGGGTGTTTTTCTACCACATGTAGCTCCAATTTTCATGAGCCTCGGGGACATGATTTGTATGAGCAATGGAGGGCAGAATATCACATTCCTTCTCCATCCCCCTCATTTTACCAGCTGAGATGTTTTGCTTTATTTTTCCAAACCCTTTCCAGCCACCACCTTTTTAATTGAGGCCACTGGGTTAAATCACCCAACACCCATTCCAATCGAATGGAAATTGAATGTTCCAATCTTTATTCCCCATTGGTACATGAACAGCACAAAACTAAAGGCACTGAGAAACTTAGTCACTAGCAGTTAAGACTGGGATACATTGAAACCTTCTGTGAAAAAAATTACCCTATATTTGTGATACAAAAGAAATTAGAAAGCTGAAGACTTTTATATGACTTAAAACCTGTCTTGCATTTGTGGTTCCTACCTAATGGCTTAACCTCACCAGTAGACATTCTTAAAGACTGGCCCTTTATATTAATTGATTAAAAGTGTTATTCATAAAAATTTTCAATTCACTCAAAAAACAGAAATAGTTTTACCTTCCAGTTTTATCTCTAAATAAGAGATCTCTCAAGAATGAACAATTTTTTCTCAGGGTAGGACAAACCTTAACACCATGTGTCAAATTTTGTTGATGTGGTTAAGACTCAGCTTGCAAAATGGTTCCCCAGGCATACATGTTCCATTATATAGATGATATTCTCTTGGCCTCCTTTACAGAAGGAGAATTATAATGTTTGTATAAATATGCAATCAGTTGCTTGCAAATTGCTGGTTTAACAATAGCCACAGCAATAAAAAGTCAGACTTTGCCTCCATTTCAATACATGAACTTCATTTTGGAGTGTACCTCAGTGCATACGTAAGAGATTTAAATTTATCATAAAATACAAGAACTCTTAATGATTTAAAAATATTATGTGATATAAATTGTATTCATCACTCTCTTGGAATTCCTAACTCTAAAAACAGTTATTTATTCAGTACACTGGAGAGATATACAGAATCAAATAGCCCAGGTGTTTAACTGAAAAGGCCAAAAAAGGAATTGGATTTTTTCATGGATTGGCAACAAAAGCCTTGAATTTTCAGGTTCATAGCTGGAAAGTGGGTGTGACTTAATTTTTTGCATCTTCTCATTCTCCAATGTGTGATATTGCTCAGATGTCTGAGCTTCTACAGTTGATTTATTTAAAAAACATACAACCTCTAACCTTAGTGCCTTATTTGAAATTAATCACTGCTCTTATCATCAAAGAAAGGGTCAAAGGTATTTCTTTGTTATTTTTTTATCCTGAAATAATAGTGCTGTATTTCAAAAAAGAAGTAAAATGCATATTACTTCTAAATAACTCATTTAAAAGAGCCAGTTTAGAATTTTCAAAAGTTTTCTTCATTATCCAGTTTAAAGACCTGGAATTTCTTCAAAAGGACATATTTTTAATGTATTCTATTATCCATTCCTTCCCTATACTGGAAACTAATTTATTTTATATTGATGAGTCATCATCAGGTAAAGGAGTCATCACTGGCAATTCACTGACCACAATAGTGCCTAAAAATTACAAGTCAGGTAAACAAGTGTAACTGGATGTTTTAAATTCCTTACTATCACATGGTTCAGAGTCATGCAATGTGTAGTAAGCAATTAAGCTTTTGTGTAAGATTGTTCCCAAGTATAGTAACTGTCTCTTTAAATGCTCTTAACCAGGTTGTCCATGACTTACTTCAGCAATTACAAGTCCTTTTGCAAAAAACATTTTGATCCAACTTTTAACTCTCACAGAAGAACCTTTTTGGTCCTCTCAGAGCCAATGGCTCAAGGAAATAAAAATGCTGACCATAGCCATGTCAGTATTTAAGACGTGCAGAACATGCAGCAATGCATACTAGTGCCTACAGCTTGAATGTGAGCTATCATATCCCATAGAGACAGGCAGGAAGATTGAGGATAACTGTATCATTTGCATGCCTTTGAATTAAAGAACACATGTAGCTGGGGTAAACTCCTGAGGTTTATAGACAAATGAATTTTGACAATTAGATATTACACATGTCTCCTTATTTCCAAAGAAACCCTATATCCATGTAGTCTTCAATACATATTCACATTTTATCTGGGGAAAATAGTTACTTCTAAAGAGTCCATACTCTTTATACATTCTTGCTACTGTGTTTTTCTGTCTTGGGCATCCCCCAATCTATGAAAATGGAAAATGGCCCTTCCTACACCAGTAAAACTTTTCAGTCATTTATTAAGAATGTAAAATCAAAAATATCACTGGAATCCCATATAATTAACAGGCACAAACTTTAGTTGAAAGAACTCATAGAATCTGAAAAATTCAATTACTAAAATATAAGAAAAGGTGCATGTCACTAACGGACATTTTATCTTTAGCATTATTTTCACTATACATCCTGAATTTATCTCAGTGAGAGTTCTACATTGCTGCATAAAGATACTTTGAAGTAGATGCTCAAGTGCAAAAAACAAATTCATATACCTATTTGTGTAAAATTTTATAATAAATAGATTGAAGGTAATTTCCTCATTTGAGGAAAAGTATATTCTCATGTTTCTTCATATAGCACCCTTCACAAGAGACTCTGGGTCCCACTATGCCTTATCAGAAGCAAGATTCTCACAAATCAAAAAATATCAGACAATTACACATGATAGGATCATAAGTCACACTTCAGACCCAAAATAAACTACTCAAAAGGATAAAATCAGCAATAAAAACCCCAGCAGATAAACAGAAAAATAAGATGACACCACACACCCAGGCAGAGACTATTGAATTGACCAGTTTAAGAATCTCTGATACGTAGATGAGGAAACTTGTCCTTCTCTCCAACTTCTCTCTTCCTTCTCTCATCCTTCATAATTTAGGAAACACTTGCTACATGAACTCAATATTAGGTCTGTAATAATAGGCTAGGTTGACAAATTATTTTTACCAGAACCATTACAAGGAGGACATTAACAAGTCTAATCCATTGGTACATAAAGGCAGAAGAGTTTGCTAAAAACATAAAAGCCTCGTGTGCAGGACAACATAAGTATATTGACACAAAATACTTTAAGATGATTATTGGGAAACTAAATGATTAGTTTGCAAGACACAATCTATCTATCTTCTATCTACTACTTCTATCCCTGATGGAGGGTTTTTATCAGGACTTGAACAAAGCTGATAATCAGAAAACACAAAAAGAGGAACATAGTGATCACTTCGATGACTCAAAAGTCTCAAAACAATCTTGGCAGAGACACAAGCAGTATAATGGGTCTATTATTACTACAATTTTTCATGGCCAGTTCATACCTACAGTTCAGTGCCTAGTCTGCCACAAAGAATCTCACACATTTATGATCTTTACTCACTTATTCTAGTTTTTGACATCTACAGATAAATTCATGCTGCAACATTGTTTTAGGTTATTTTCAAAGTAAAATCAAGATACAGTAATAGGGTTATTGTAGACACTAAAACACACATAAGGATTCTCTAAAAGAAAGAAATTTCAAAATTATCATCTATGCATGTAATACATCTGTAACACTTTTCCTAAGATGGCAAATATATAAAAAAAAACTACAGACCAAGGTTGTAAGGTAGAAAACCTTGACTTGTCATAATACATCATATCTAAGGAGAACTCTGAAGAATAGAACTTATACTGTATTTCAAACCATTATGGTGAAATGGAAAAGGGCCATTGCACAGCCTATTGTAAAAATGCAGCAAGACAATGTTGGTTTAGATACGATGTTATGGAAGTTTCAGAAATCTTCAACTTGTTTGAGAAATATTCAGCAGCTTATATTTTCTATATACCTCAAAGAAGCATGCAGCAATAGATACAGCAGTTTAGATTAGTAGGTGTTCAACTAACTGCTTTTCATATATGTCTATATTAATGTTCTAATGTTTTACCTACAGAAACGACTGTAGAATGCATTGCAAAAACATAAACTCCCACTACAGTGCTCACTATTAGAATGTTTTAGCATCTTAGTTTCTATTCTTTTATGTTTTAATGTTTTTATTCACAGTGATCCTTGGAGATATAGTTTGGTTGCTATAGTTCTACATTACAGTGATATATTCTGTTTAATTCCCAATATAGGAAGTATATTTTAATATTATATTATATAATTACATATTATATTACATACATATCACATATGTATAGATATATGTATTATATTACATGCATATTATGGATATGCATATATTACATATGTGTATTATTGCATATAATTTCATATCTATTATATGCATTAAATACATACATGTTACATCTATGATTATGTAATCATATTATTATATCATTATTATTATCATTATAATATCTTAGGGGCCACATCTAGTGGCACTTAGTGGTTACTCCTGGATCTACACTTAGAAATCACTCCTGGCTCAGGGGACTATATGAGATGCCTGGGATAAAACCCAGGTCCAACCTATGCCAGCTGCATGCAAAGCAAATACTCTACTTCTGTGCTACCTCTCTCACCCCTAAGATAATTTTTTAACAAATATTTTAAAACATTTACTTTCCATTTGATCATGTCTGTATTATCAAATATATCTCTCCAAAGATATCTTTAGACAAGTCATCTGAATGCCACAACTCTTGCTACAGTGTTCTTTTATTGAGTATGTTTATGCAATTTATTTTTTATTCATGTTATTTTCTACTATAATATATGCCTTTGTTCTCAGTTTGTCTTCAGGAAAGAAACCTGGATGTTCAAGACATGTGGTACAACACTTCAAAGTGTAGACTCTTTATACAGTGCCATCATCATATTACTTAATATTGTAGCTTTGAATATTATGATAGTTTTAAAAATGTTCTATGCACTTTCTAAACCATAAAGCCTTTTTCAGCAAAGTTCTCTTTCATCAACAGTGATTATGCCAAGGAATTGAAAAATTTTTCTACTTGATGCAGACTTTCTCTTTGAAGATCTTCGACCTGTTCCACCTAGGCTAGTTTTCCAAAAGCAATATATGGGTAGATATTTTTTGTCTTTCTATATGTGTGTGACTATATGTGTGGTAGCTACCTCTATGTCTGCTTAATATCTCTCCATATTGTACATAATGTCTATGTTGTATATAGCCAATCCTTCTTGTATAGAGCCATTTCTTTCTACCATTAAAAAAATGACACCACTACTGCTGCTGATGTATTCTTGATGGTCCTCTTTCTATCCCTTCCATTGACCCTGGTCCATTACAAACAACTGGTTTTGGCTTTTGAGAGATCCTTAGCTCTAGGACATTTGCTGATTCATAACTGCTGAGAGATATTTCTTCAGACAGAAGTTGTAATTCAGAATATAATCTCCACTGAGACTATTTCAAAAGACTTTATAGGATATGTATAGCTTTTTTTATGTATTTCTTAGGTTTATTTCCTCAATATATATGATTCTCACTAGGAAAAAATTGTATATTTTATTATATAGATGTAGTTTTCCCCCTTATCTTTGAATTTGCTAGTAGAAATTCATAGTAGATAGTATAGTATCCTTCATATATATATAGTATGTATATATATGTATATATAGTATCCTTCATATATATATATACACATACACACACATACACACACACACACACACATATATATATATATATATATATATATATATATATATATATATATATATATATATTGGTTTTTGTGTCACAACAGGCAGCGCTTGTTACTGCTGGCTCTGCGCTCAGAAGTCACTCCTGGCAGGCTCAGAGGACCATATGGTATGCAATGCCTTAGCACTGTGCTATCATTCTAGCCCCCTGAATTTTGTGTTTTTGATAGAACTAGGTTATAGAAATTTTTTGGTTTGTTAATTCCCCTACAATTCCAATAGTATCCTAATCTTTTTGTTCTGTTCATTTTGAAAGCTGCAGAACATGAGAAAACTTAGATATAGAGAGGAGTTAGTATCAATTAGGAATAAAAACTCGGGGCCAAAGTAATGGTACAGTGGTAGGGCATTGCATGTGGCTGACCCAGGACAGAACTCAGTTTGATCTTGGTATCCAATATGGTCTCCCAAGCCAGGAGCAATATCTGAGTGCATAGCCAGGAGTAACCCCTGAACTTCACCGGGTGTCATTCAAAAACCATTTTAAAAAAAGGAATAAAAACTCCAAAATATTTTTGCACAGGGAAGGCCTTCTACCTTGAACATTTACCATAGTAACTTGACTTAGGCTTTAGTAGCTAGGACAGCAGCCAATCACTCCTGAACATTGGGTTCCTTATTTGGATCTGGCATGGTTTTCTGCACCTACACAAGAAATCAACCTTCTACAAGGACAGGCTCTAGAATTGCCTTGGCACCTACTTTCCCCAGGTAGGTATGACACCTTGAAATAAGCAATGACTAGCTTTCATGGCAGATAATTTTCCTTCCTTGCCACCATGGTCAGATGATATTCTGAGACTCTTCAAGAAATCCTAAATAGGATCTGTGCAAAATCTCCAATTACTGAAGCCCACCTATGTCAAAGAAGATTGAGGAGAATCTTTCCTCCATGAAGAAAGACTTTGGGATTAAACAAATTAGTATGCCTGGAGCCTGGAGTTTTATAGCAAGATGCTTTGTGTATAGAGACACCCTGTTTTTAGGCCAAAAGTTTTTTTTCTTTCTACATTTCCAACTTTTGCTGTCACTATGCAAAGAACAACAACAAGCAAACAAGAAAACAAACATACCTTCCACCCCTTTTATATTTTAGACAGAGGGATCCATCTTTTTCTTAGAAACTTGGGGAATAAATTATTTTGTTTTACCTCATATTTCTGCATTTTTCTATAAAGCAGTGTTTCTCAATTATTTTCAGTCATAACCCCCTAGAAGAAAACATTTTTCGTGCCCCCCCCATGCAATTGTAAGTAGTATCTTTATTTAAAAAAAACTTTAACCTGTAAAACAAAAATATATAAAATAATTTGGGCTGATTTTTTAATCAGAGATGATGTCTGGATTAATGCCTACAATGAGCACTTTTTGCATTGCATAGCTTTTCGAAGCGGGGTTTGAAGCAGGACACAGCAAGTCTCAGCTCAAGAGACATACAGAGACATAAACACGGGGCTTAGCTTGTTATGACAGTGTTTGCTGAGGTCAAATGAGCCCCTGTGGGGCGCGCCCCACTATTTGAGAACCGCTGCTAAAAGTTAAAAAAAGAAGATGTGGCTAATCAATTTAAGCACACACCTGTTTTAAAATCTAAGGCACACCCTGCTTTCCCTGGCACCCTTACTTTGTCTTCCCTAAACACAGAAGCACACACCCAGTTTTAATCCCCTTCAACATCCTACCTGATTGGCTGACACAGAGTCCACACACTACTCCCCTAATATAAATATCCATTTCCCACCTACGTTAAACTGAGTTACTCTCTCAAAGTGGCTGGTGGATGCTTCTATGTAAGTGCTCTACTAGCCTGAGATTCCACCTCACCAGTGATTTCTATACTCAGTGAGTGTTTTGACCTCACCAGTGACTTCTTGGAATCTGACATTATTAGCTTCATTTTCAACCAATGTTTTTCCTGTCTTCAGAATATTGCTTTTGCAATATAACTTTTAGAAATGCTCTTCATCCTCTCAATGATCCTGGAAGCAATTTTAAATTTAATTACAAATTTTGTTTAAATGGTTCTTTTGTGAAGTCTTAGCTAACACACCATAGAAAAGATAAATCATTTCACTACCTGCTAGTACAGTAATTTTATATTCCCAATAGTGGCACTCATAATAATTTGCTCTACTGAGATTGTATACCTGCCTAAGTTTCTTTAAAAAACTGTAAAAAAAAATATACAAAGTGGTAAGGTGCTTCCATTGCATGCAGCTGACCCACGTTTGATCTCCAACAAAGTATATAGTCTCCTCTGAACGGACAGGAGGAAGCCATGAACAATGCTTATCATATCTCAACATCTCTACTTCCCAAATAATAATAATGATGATGATGATAATAATTAAAAATAGCTATAAAAATAATAAAAACAGAGAACACCTCTATACTATCATATTAATGTGATACTTATAATGATTCCTTATGATTAATGCATGTGTTTATATGTATATATAATTTCATGAATATGACCAGAAAGATAGAATTGCATTTAAGGCATACAGTTAAGGTACATTCCTTGCACAAGGCTAACACAGTTTTAATCTCTGACCACGGTCCCTGAAGTTCTGCCAGGAGTGATTCTTTAGTGCAGAGTCAGGAATAAGCAATGAGTACCAACTGGTATCCCACCCCTTAAAAAAAAAACAAAAGCGGAGTCTGAGTGATAGTAGGGTAGGATGTTTGACTTGTATAAGGAAGACCTGTATTTGACCTCCAGCATCCCTCATGAACCCCCAGACCACCAGGAATAATTTTTGATGACAGAGTTAGGAGTAACCCCTGAACTCTGCTGTTGGAAAAAAAAAGAAAGAATGAAAGAATAAAGCAATGAAAGAAACAAAGAGGGAAGAAAGAAAAAAAAGAAAAATAAAGAAAAGAAGAAAAATGAAAGAAAAGATGAAAAAGAAAGTAAAAGAAAATACGCAAACAAACAATAAATACAATTTGGGTTAATAAAAACATTATAAAATAAACAATATAGGGGCCAGAGAGATAGCACAGTGGTAGGGAGTTTACCTTGCATGCAGCTAATCCAGGGCAGACCTTATTCGATCCCCAGCTTCCCATATAGTCCCCCAAGCCAGACGAGATTTCTGAGAGCATAGCAAGGAGTAATCCCTGAGAGTAATTTTAAGCAAACTAGAAGAATTTAGGGGTAGCTGACGCATACACTTACCCCCTAAGAAACTCAAAATTTATAGCTTATTAATTTTTTGATAAAAATAATAAAAAAACAACATAGGTTGATATTGATCTTGAGTGTACTTTTTAAATATTGACAATCTAATTATTATATAACATAGACTTAAATATGAATAATTATATGGCTAATTTTTAGTATTATATTTTCTATTCTATATATTTTAATTGAATCCTATATATTAAATTTGTACTACTTTCATTTTAAGACTATTTTTTTAACACAGAAATACATAAGTAGATCACTAGATCTTCCAGTTTCAATCTGAATTAGCTCTACAAAATATCCAGTTTACATGGGTTGATATTTTTGGCAATATTTTAATTCCTTGGGATTATCATTTTGGTAAAGTTTATTTATGCAATATATAGAACTATAGATTATTTAACTTTTATTATATCATAAAAAGTTCATTGTAAAATGAACTTTATCATGCTAGTCATCATAAATTTAAGTATTATATACTCATTTACTTTTATCATAACATAATGCATGTCTCTAGGAAAAGAAATAGGCACACAGCCAAATATTAACTTGCCTTATAGAATCCAATCATGGTGTTTTTATGATCAGTGTCAAACAGAAATTTATGTGTAGTCATGTGCCCCAGATATATTTCTATTATATGACTTGAGAAAACTCCCTAACCATTTATTAAAAATACATCTTTTTCTTAAAAAGTGGGAAGAGATACAGGCATATATATTAATCAAAACTAAATGTTTTGATTTTTCTAAAATATTGTTAATTGAAAAATATTGTAACCATCTTGTAGATCTATGGTGACAAGAAAACTATATATATACCTATTTAAAATTTTACTATATAAACATATGCATGCATATATGTAGATGCACCATTTACCTATTGTTTATTCTTCTCTTTTATTAATATTTCTAATGTTCTATTATTCAAAAAACAGAAATTCAGACAAAAGTGGAATTTCTATCCTTGTAAACTTATAAAACAAAATGTTACTAATTTACTTAAGCATATATTTAAGTCTGTATTCAAATAAAAATAAAGTTCAAGATTAAATTAACATTACTGTTTCTATCTAAATTGTAAAATATATTTAGAAATATTATTAACTTAACCATGAACAGAATTCATTGAAAATTGTCTTATAAAGGCCGGAGCAGTGGCACAAGTGGTAGGGTATTTGCTTTGCATGTGCTAACCTAGGACAAACCATGGTTCAATTCCCCATATGGTCCCCCAAGTCAGGAGCAATTTCTAAGAGCATAGCCAGGAGTAATCCTTAAGAGTCAGTGGGTATGGCTCAAAACCAAAAAATAAAAATAAACTGATGCCTTTGGGTTAGAGTGATAGCACAGTGGAAGGGTGTTTGCCTTGCATGTGGCTGAACAAGGACTAACCTGGGTAAGATCCCCAGCATCTCATATGGTCCCCCAGCCTGCCAGGAGTATTTCTGCACACAGAGTCAGGAGTAACCCCAGGTGTGTCCCAAAAAGCAAACAAACAAAAATTGACCTCTTGTCTTTTTACAAATACATTTGGAAATTTGTAATATTTAAAGTAAAAATTATACAAATCTTATTAATTGAAAATTATAAATTACTTTGCTACATATGCATAGATTTTCTTTTATAAAATAAAACAGCATGATTTAGGAGCCAGAGCTGTGGTACCAAGTGGTAAGTCATCTGCCTTGAAGGCACTAGCCTAGGACAGACCGCTGCTCTATCCCCGGTGTCTCATATGGTCCCCCAAGCCAGGAGCGATTTCTGGATCATAGCCAGGAATAACCCCTGAGCATCACTGGGTTTGGCCAAAAAAAATCCCCCAATATCAATAAAATAAAAAAAAACCCAGCATGATTTACAACAGTATTCAATGTTGAGGTTTAAACAAGGTGTTCCAGTACTGATCCCATCACCAGTGTTTAGTTCCTTTCACCAGTGCTCTTTTCACCACTTCTCTCTCATACTCTTCTCTCCCCTTCCACCAGCCTACATCTTATCAGGCACCATTTTTAGTATGATTGTTAAAGTATGGCTAATTATGTACACATATATAATTTGAGTGATTACAATTGTACTTTCTAGCTCTCATTTTCTACCATTATTGTCTCAATGTACATGTGTAATCTATGTAGCAAAGTTTCCTTCAGTTGAACTAGTATAAGATAATTAAACAGAATTTAGCACAGTTTACAGACCATAGAAAACACATATTATTTCTTTTTTTGTGGGGGGCACACCTGTTTGATGCTCAGGGGTTTACTCCTGGCTAAGCGCTCAGAAATTGCCCCTGGCTTGGGGGGACCATATGGGACTTCGGGGGAATCGAACCGCGGTCCTTTCTTGGCTAGCACTTGTAAGACAAACACCTTACCTCTAGCGCCACCTCACCGGCCCCAATGCATATTATTTCTAAAGAATTCTAAAATATATGAGAAAAACAAAGTAATACAACTTTTTCATTGCAATATGGACAAACTGTGTAGATTCATAAGAACAAGCAAATGGCAATTTAAGATATTTATTTTTCTACAAAATATATATGTTCAGATAAAAATCTACAATTTGTACAAATAATATTTAAGCCATATACTCCATCTATGATTTTACTTCAATTTATTTTGAAATACTTCTAAACAGTGAAACATATTGTTATTTTGTTAGGCATTCTTTTCCCCCTCTCATATTATAGTCATTATTTTTTCTATTTCTTAACTGATGAGAAAACTTTGTGTGTTTCTTCTTCCAACTGGGTCTGTGTCTGTTGTTTAATAAGACCAAAGTGAGGATACCTAATTCATCTTTTACCCCTAGGGTACTGAAATTCACAGTATACAAAGTCAGCTTGTCTGATATTCCTTTAGGGACTTAACTCTACTAATGAGCACTCAGGTGTAATTCACTGGACAAACTTTTGCAGATGGTAATACTTTGTTACTTATAGTTAGAATGAGCATGCCGTACTAGAGCAAAATGATTTATTACAAGCTCTCGCAGTACCAGCAAAGCAGTACATACTTGCCAATATTTGCTTCATGGGCAAAACTTTTTTCAAAAAAATGAAGTGACTTCCAAAACAAAAAATAAAATTCCTATATTCTTGATAGTAATTATGATAGCATTTTCAAAGAATAAACGTCCTGAAAAAAAGTTTAAATGTTCCTTAGAACAGATGCTCCTGAATGAATAATATATATAGTGATGTAAAGTATTTTTATTAAAGTTGCTTCCAATTGCTCAGTTATATTGTATTAACTGAGCTTTTTCTACTGGAGAATACAGATCTGCTTCAAAATATCTATATGTAGGCACTCGCATGCCAGGATTTCTGTGTCTTTGACTGGTATGTTGGGGGCTCTGGGCAGGACAGCTAGCCACAGGCCCCCTGGGCTGAACTAGTCCAGGGGACCAAGATCCCCCCAAACCTGGTGGGTCTTCAGGGCCACGCCTGGTTAATCGGGCCCTGGGGGGTGGGGGGAGAAATCCCTTCCTATGCATCCAAAAACTTCAGGGGCAGGGCTGTTCTCAGAGCACTCGCATGCCAGGATTTCTGTGTCTTTGACTGGTATGTTGGGGGCTCTGGGCAGGACAGCTAGCCACAGGCCCCCTGGGCTGAACTAGTCCAGGGGACCAAGATCCCCCCAAACCTGGTGGGTCTTCAGGGCCACGCCTGGTTAATCGGGCCCTGGGGGGTGGGGGGTGGGGCTAGCGCCCCCGCGCGTACTTCATATATTAAGAGTATTCCTTACTGTTATGTTACGTTTTACGTATACAGAATCTTTATTTTGTATTGTGCCCTTTCCCACATCCCTACAAAGCTCTTTTTTATTCCTTTACTCTCTATCCCCCCCAAACATCTCTAATCTACATTACTCTTTTTAATCAGTAGTGTACAAGCCTTATCACAGACCAAAGCCGTGTATTGTGTGTAACAACCCCAAACTGTTTCAAGATACATAAAATGGACACGTATTTCTTTAGAATATTTTATGTTTTTTCTCTGACAGCTATAATTCTTACTAAATGTTGTCTTATATAGTGACGATTCTAACCACTTATCATCTTCTCTTTTTGAGCTGTTTAACAAGGAATCTTAGAGAAAGAGTCCCCCAGATTAATGCTTATGATTGAACCATAATTGTTCTTATCACCCCCATATGCGCCAAGAACACCACGTGGCATTGCTCCTTTTTTGCATAGGCACATTAAAATGGGCAAATAGTATACAGATAAATAAGATCCTATCTAATAGAGATTGGTACAGACAAATCTTATAGTGCAAAGGGACCTTACACCCTGAACATTGACATAACGACCTGGCACAGACCTCAGAAGAAAGGACATTTCCCTGAACCAGGGAAGCCATCCACAAAACATCCAGGCTGGTCTATAGCATCACCTGGAAGCAATCCTCTACCAAGGAAGACTCTACACTGCTCAGACATTGTCCTGCTCAAAAGAGACTTCCATTAACACTGAGAAGACTTAACAACAACAACGACTTGCTTACAGGACAGGGCTCCCTGCATTGCCCTTTGATTGTGAGGTGAAACCAGAGGACGCTCCACATCCTGACTTCAATGTTGGATATACAGATACCAGGATCTTTAATACAGAAGCTTGATACCAACAACAGAGACTGTGTGAAAAATATAAGTGTGCTGGCACTACAGACAATGTCTTGGATTGATGTTGGATATACAGATACCAGGATCGTTAATACAGAAGCTTGATACGAACAACAGAGACTGTGTGAAAAATATAAGTGTGTTGGCACTACAGACAATGTCTTGGATTGGACGATCTAGCGTGCCTGGAGCCTAGAGTTGGTCTTGTGCCAGGAAACTTCAGGGGTCGGGTCTTTTTGTATTTAGGCCAAGGTTATTTCTTTCCATGTCCCTCATATTTTGGTGGGCCTATGCAAAGAACAATTGCCACTCAAACACCATTTTTTTTTTTTTTTTGTTTCTTTTTTTTTTTTTAATTTTTATTTTGATCATAATGGTTTACATAGTGTTGACAATAATATTTTAGGTACATATTTACATAAAATCAGGGGGGATTCCCATCACCAAATTGTCCTCCCTACACCTCCATTTCTGTCCTACCTCCCATTTCCTCTTCCCTCATCCCAGGTCGGCTTGAATATGTGGTCCCCTCTTTATCTAACCCACAACTTAGTAGTCTTGCACCTGTTTGGTCTTGATGCCTCCCTTAGTTCCCCCTCTAACTGGAGGCAGGACTAGCTAGTTCAAGTTGCGTGGTTTTGTTTGAAAAAGAGAAAAGTAATAAACTGGGGTAAGGATCTAATACCCCGAAACTGGGCGGAATCCTTCTAGAGGCTCTCATCATCGTTTTGAGAGATGGAGAAAAAGAAGGTGAAACACTCCACCAGTACCAAAAGAAGTGTCAAATATCTAGTGAGGGCTTGAGCTGTATCGATAAGCACCACAAAAAAAAACAGGCAACAAACAAACAACAAAAAGCAAAACAAGCAAAAACAAACAAACAAAAAAAACACACCATGGTCTTGAAATGAGAAACATGGCATAGCACATAACGAAAGAAAAGAAAGGAAGAGAAAATATAAGTATGGTTGGGGACAGTTTCAATAATCACTCCCAAACAGAGAAATCGACCAAAATAGATAGGTGAATAAAAATAATAACAACAATAATAAATGGAGGTAAAAAATATATAGATAATAACCAAGGTTTTGTGCTTTTTGTATTTTTATTTTTTCCCTCCTGCCCTGGCACAGTAAATAGTGGGGTCATTCGAAAAGGAATTCACTTGGCCTAAGAGATATGGGGTTTCTCCGTCCTTGGAGCATACTGTCATGGGATCAACACTAGACTTTGCTCAGGAGCCTTTACTCTCCCGGTGGTGGTTTTTTTTTTTTTTTTTTTGGTGTGTGGAAGACTTCTGTTCTGTGTTTAGAGGTCTCAGTATCTGCACAGCTCCTGAGGTGGGACTTATGATGAAGTCAGTCTTTGTGGTTCTAGAGGTTCTGTTACCTCCGTATCATTTTAAACCATCTTCTGTGGTTGGTGATCTTGGTCTTTGCCCTGATCCTAGGGTGGCACCTAGGATAGCATCTTTCTTTGTGCTTCCAAAAGCCCTGTTCCGTTACAATTTTCTCTGCCGGACCTTTGGGACTGGGGATCCTGGTTATTGTGCAGGTCATAGTTCAAACCCTAAACTAGGGCTTTTTTTTTTTTTTTTTTTTTTGGTCCCAAGATGTATACCGTCTGGTCGTAGTTCTAGCAGCCAGTCAACTATAAATCACGATCTTGGCTTTTGGACCTACCAAAGGGTGCCGAGACTTCTGGTTGTGTCTTGTCGTTAGCTGGTAAGGTTCAAACACCATTTTTACTGTGCTCCTTTGACTCTAATCCTTAAAAAGAACCCAGTTAAGATTTGAGGTTAACTTAAGCTAATATGCATGAATATGGAAATGTAAAAAAAATGCTATGCCTGTAATGTTTAAGGAGTTATGTAAGTTTTATGGCTTTAGATTGCCTTGTGTGCTGTTAAGAAATATTATAGTGTGTTACAATCTTAATGTTCTTTGGATGAAATTTCAAAGTTGGGATATCAGCAAGGGGACTTCTGAGAATTATGTTATGTATTGTCCTTCCACTGTAACTTTACCTTGTCCTCTTTCTTTGCATCCTTGTTCTCATAATTAAAAATAAAAAAAAAAATTAAATAATAAAAAAAAATATCTATATGTAAGGATTACTTTTAGTTAATTGAAATTAACTTGAATCATATATCCTCACAAACATGGAGAAAAAGTAATACAGACTGTAAACTACTTTCCATATATTTTAATAAGTATATAGTTTATGGACTTTTGCTTTTGTTTTGGGGCCACACCCAGTTATGCTCAGGGGTTAATACTACCTATGCACTCAGAAATTGTTCCTGGCTTGGGGGACCATATGCGATGCTGAAAATTGAACCCAGGTACTTCCTGGCTCAGTCGCATGCAAGGCAAATGCCCTACCACTGTGCTATTGCTCCTACCGCTGGTTTGTGGACTTTTATTTCCTTCCAGGTTGTTGTGGTTGTTTAAGTACATATTTTATATTTAAAATATTCATCTTTACCACCAAAATATCTCAATTACAAAAACATGATTTTTTTCATTATTTATGTGCAAAGCATATGAAAAAATCATCAATTTTAATAATGCTATAAATATTATTTTTGGACAGGTAAGTCGAATAAAGTGGTAAATATTCCACTTTTATCAACATATAAAACACTAATGACAATGTTATTTACATTATTTTCATTTCAAGAGAAAGAATCTCTTTATAATGAAACATGTCACAATTAGCTTTTCAATAATTTATAGTATCTGTAGAGAAAGGAAGATGGGGATGAAGATTGAATCAAAATTGCTCATGGGCAACTGTCCTGGTTTGGGGGCATAACAGTGATGTAAGTTTCAGTGACATTGTATCATATCAGAAACACTAAATAATTTGTACTATAATAAAAATACTAAATATATTGATCTTTATTGAAGGGAGAACATTAAAGTCATGTCTATTGGAACAATAATAATCTGACTTGACAATCATAAAATCATAAACAATCACATAGATAACATAATCCACAGATGACTGAGGAAATTCGCTTACATTCTCTACTTGTCTATAAACTATAATACATATTTTCACCGAATCTAATTTATAGAAGAGGCAAATAACCAATATGATATCACAGAATGGGAAAGTCATGATACGTTACTTAAAAGTATCATGATGATAAGGGATAAGAACTAAAACATAAAGATTTGCTATCAATTGTAAATGTTAGCTCATACCTATGCAGTTGTTTTTCTTCTTTGTTTTCTTTTCTTTGTTTGTTTGTTTTTGGGTCACACCGGCAGCGCTCAGGGGTTACTTCTGGCTCTATGCTCAGAAATCTCCCATGGAAGTTCAGAGGACCATATGGGATGCTGAGATTCGAACCACCATCTTTCTGCATGCAAGGCAAACACCTTACCCCCATGCTATCTTGCCTTCCAGTTTTTCTTCTTAATATCATATTTAGCAAAAACCAAACTAGTAGGTAGATTATTTAATTCCAAATTATACTTAGTCTGAAATTATATTTACAGAGATAGATGCAGAGATGTCTATATCTTCAATAATACTGTAGAAAATGCTGCATTTATGAAAACACTACTGGTTTAACCTCATACACTATCCATTGCACTACACTAAATTTACACTTTAAAGAGGAAGAAAATGTTAGAATGTTTGCACCAATTCAAGTAACTTATTCATTCATTTTTAGTAGGCTTCACAATAACAAAACACAATCAACATGTTCTACAACTCAATGACAACAAAAACAAAATTTCATGTTTTAATATAGTATCTTTTTCTTTAAGCAATGAATGCATCTTTATCTAGGCTCATATGTTTTGAGATGTATGAGATACATTAATACAAAGATTGCCTCACAATGGGGTTGTTTTCTTAATGTCCATATCTTCCTTATTACTATTGGTGTATAGAAAGGCCATTGATTTTTGTGTGTTAATTTTGTAGCCTGCCACCTTGCTATATGAGTCTATTGTTTCTAGAAGCTTTTTTTGTAGAGACTTTAAGGTTTTCTAGGTAGAGTATCATGTCATCTGCAAACAGCGAGAGCTTGATTTCTTCCTTTCCTATCTGGATTCCCTTGATATCTTTTTCTTGCCTAATCGCTATAGCAGCTGTCAGGAGAGATGAGTCCTGAAATTTTCCTATACATAGATGTACATGGAATTTATTATGCTGAGTGAAATAAGTCAGAGAGAGTGAAAGACGCAGAATGGTCTCACTCATCTCTGGGTTTTAAGAAAAATGAAAGGCATTCTTGCAATAATAACTTTCAGACACAAAAGAGAAAAGAGCTGGAAGTTACAGCTCACCTCATGAAGCTCACCACAAACAGGTATGAGTTTAGTTAGAGAAATAACTAAGTTTCAAACTATCCTAATAATGAGAATGTCCGAGGGAAATAGAAAGCCTGTCTAGAGTACAGGCGGGGATTGGGTGGAGAGGAGGGAGATTTGGGATATTGGTGATGGGAATATTGCACTGGTGATGGGTGGTGTTCTTTACATGACTGAAACCCAAACACAATCATGTATGTAATAAATTTGTTTAAATAAAAAAATTGAAAAAAAAAGAAAGAGGAGAGGGAAGGGGGATGGGAGAGGAAGGGATTGACTTTAAGATGGAAAGGGAAAGGAGAGACACGGTGGGGAGGGGAGAGAAAGAGAGTAAGAAGAAAGAGGAGGGGGAGAGGAGACCAGTGGAGAGAGGGGAAGAAAGAGATGATAGGAGGAGCATAGAAAAAAGGAGGAAGGGATAGGGGAGGAGAGGAGAAGAGGAAAGGGAGGAGAGAATAAGCAATTTTACAAGAGCTGCAATTTCTAGGCTAAGTCATAATATAAATTTGCACAAGGCCATAATACAATGCAAGATTTAAAGTAAATCATAATGATGCATTTCAAATTTATATAATTCAGTACGTATTAAGAATTTTGTATCAATTAACAAATGAAAATTGTTTGGAGGGCTGAAGCAATGGCACATTAGGTAGGGGTTTGCTGTGGCCAATGAAGTTTTTTCCCAAGCATCCTATCCGGAATAGGTGATTCATGAGTGCATTCAGAAATAAATCCTGTGCATCAACAGGTGTGGTCACAAAACAAAGCAAACAAAATGAAAATAGATATTAGATTTCTTGGTTTGCCTTAGGATATCTTTGAATTTCTGTATTTGGTATAGAATGTTTTTGCTAAAATCAAAAAAAATTACAGAAGTTGTTGGCATAATTCTATTGCAATTAAAAAACCCCATTTATTGAAATTTCAGTGGTTAAATAGAGAGAATTCTATTTCCACAAAATCTCAATGTTCAGAATCTTATTATCCATGTTACTACTCAAATGTTATAAAGCTCACACTGAAAATAGAGTTGTACAGTCAATTTCCATTTAAGCCAAGAGCTTTAATAGAAGCATCAAATGTGCTATTTACTGCATTAGTACTTTTTCAAGTCTTCTGAGCGAAAGCTTTTAGCTTCCTGTTTAACAACTATATTAGAGCCAATTATAGCAAGACTTACATAATTTTTAGATCAAAACTCACTGCCAGTAAGTCAATTATCTTGGTCAAATTGTGCTTTGAAAGGAAAGCGATGTGCTTAAGAGTGTTGGATTGCAATCTCTTACTAGGTATAAACTGTAATTGATCTCTATGCTGACTGAGGGCAGGGAAAGCCCTAGAAAGGCCACTTCAGATTGGAGCAGTTCTCATGAAAAAGGGCTCTTAGAGAGAGGATTATTTGGGCACTACCACATCAGTCATATTTCAGAATGATACACCACAAGTTAGATGTTTAGTGATGTTTTAACTCTTCTCAATTGCATTACAGATTATACCAAGAAGGTCTCTGCACTGTAGTACTCTAACTCATGTTGTGTATTTAGGCCAGTTCTGAGGGTGAACAAGATAAAAAGATGCTGGATTCTCTCACTGGATTCTCTCAGTGGAATCCTAGAACTAGAGGATATTGAAGAAGACTTTGTCGGAATTTCTTTTAGGAACTTCAGGATCTCAAACACAGCATTATCCAGACATTACCATGTAATCAAATGCACAATTCATTTACTAATTTTTTTCTTTATGAATATCACTTAATCGTAATTTAGAAAAGATGATATGGCAATCTGTTCCTGACAATAGCCTTTGATTTTAAGGTGTTTTCTTACACTGTATATAATGCATTAATTTGACATAGCATTTGTGTGTTCATGTGTTTCCTTGTTATTGGTGTAGTCAAAGTAATTTCTGAAGCCAACTGTAAATGGTTTATACTTTTTTAAAATTTAACTTAATATTTTGGTGTTTTGGAACCATACCCAGTGACATTCAGGGGTTACTCTTGGCTTTGTTCTCAGAAATTGCTCCTCTCTTGGGGGACATTAGGGGATGCCAGGATAGAACTGTGGTCTGTCCTGGGTTAGCCACATGCAAAGTAAACGCCCTACTGCTGTGCTATCGCTCTGATTCCTGTTTATACTTATTTTAGTGATTTTGGAAATACCAGATTTTATATCCATGTATTTAACACAATTGAATCACATATAGAACAGGCTAACTTATGACAAGAAGTCAAAGCTGTATAATAAGGAAAAGAAGACCTTTACATCAAATACTTCTGGCAATCAGATAACATAGGCCAGCATTAACAGAACATATAAAATGTTGATCTCCCAGGAGGAGAGAGACAATTTATAAAAATAAACAAATTTAGTGTTAACTATTTCAGTGACAGTAGAATATGATGCATTGTGAAGTGCTGAGGACAGTGGTGCAAACTTAATATTGAAATTATTTGAGGTGTTTGGTCTTAAGCATGAGAAGATCTAGAAAATATATTAGACAGCTCTGTCAATTGCAAATATTTTTAAAATAAAAATGGGTTGACACGTTCAGAAAATAATAATTTTAAAAGATCATATACAATGATCAAGTAGGAGTTACGCACATAAATCAAATATGCTTCTATATAGGTAAGTCAAATAATGTAATATACCATATCAATTAAATAAAATTTAAAAATAACATTGATAATACCAGTTGATACAGAAAATTCATTTAAAATATGATTTTTTGATGAAAATGCTCAATAAAATGAAGTTAGAAGAAATTTCCTCAAAATATGTTATACTCTTTATAACAGAATGCTCAATGGTATAATTGAACATTATATAATAATATGATAAAGTTATATAATCTTTAATATAATGCTTAATGGAAAAACACCTAAAAGAATTCTTCAAAATCAGTCACAGGACAAAATTGACCACTCTCATCACTAATAAGCAATATTTTTTTGAAGTCCTTGCCATATTTATCAATCAGGCCAAGAAAATATATTAAGGGAATCCAGCTTGGAAAGCAAAATTAAACTATCTTTAATAACAAATGGCATGAAACAATGCCAGAAGACCCTAAAGAATCTACAAAATAACTCCTGAAATTAAAAAAATATCATAAAATAAAGAGATAGGCTATAAAATAATTATGTATGAACCTCTGCACACCACCAGGATCAATTCCTGAGCCAAGAATAGCTCTGAGTACTGCTGAGCAAACCAAGTATAGCCCCCTCCTTCCATAAAGAAACAGAAAACAACAACAACAAAAGAAATAGCTACAAATGGTCTAAGAAGCAGAGCTAGAGAGTTGATAAAAAGAAAATAGTTTACCTTGGCATGAGGCTGGTGAGAAAATGAAGAAAGAATGGGAAAAATGTATGGAACATTGATGCAGAGAGGCAAACTCTAGTTTGCTTTTATATATATGTATACACACACACATATATATATATATCATATGTATAAAACTACAAAACAATTATTTAGAGTATTAAATCATGGAACCTCTATAAAATAATGGAAATACAATGAAATACAATGAAAAAATGATAAACTAACAATAAATTACAAAGTGACTGGGGAGATAGTAGAGAAGTTAATCTATTCACCTTCCATACTAGTTGGAGATTCGTTGGATCTTCAGCATTGCATAAAGTCACATGAATACTTCCAAAATTCATCCTGAGCATAGAACTAGGAGTAATCCTGGTATCAGTTACTTATTTCCCCAAATTAAAAAAAAACATAAAAATTAGATAGATCAGTAGCTAAACTATTACCTAATTTTATTTTTGTATCAATTCTCTTGGCATTCTACTGAGGCCTTTGTCTGGTTTCCGCTTTGAATATTTTGCATACAGCTCAATAAACAACTTTCACTATGAGGAAACTAGAAGATACATTCCACATTTTACAAAGATAGGGATAAATTGCCTTATAAAATAAATGTTAATCATCTGCATTTGTATACTTGGTTAAATTGGAATCCAATGTGTTTTTAATAATTAATGATTAATACAATTACACTATAGTGCCAGCCACTTTGGAGAACAATAAAATGAGAGTTATTCAGTTGTGAAAAATATCTGGACTGCAAGTACTGTAATATTTGCTGAAGGTGCATGAAGGAAATATTTTCTACCCTTGATTTAGAACAATGAAATAAAAAGAATTAAAAGATGTCCTGGTAATTGTGAGGTTTCTATATCTTTCAAATAACTAAATAACTCAGTAATGCTTCCAACCTGCTACTTCCAATGTATTTAATTTTTATTTTGTTTACTGTCTACACAACCAATTAGAATCATTAATAATAAGTTGTGCAGTGTTTATTTGATATCTGATAATCAAAAAGTTATCTATCTTAAATTAATACATTTATTGCTTACCATGCCAACATTTTGCCATATGTCATTACTTTTAAGTTTTTCAGAACTTTTTTGCTAATTTATTTGACGTCTCATTTTGTTAGCACTCTTTAGAAAAGTGCTAATTAAATGAAAAATAAATGAGAATTTTGAAGGCACTATTAATATCTTCCCTCTTCTTCCAACATAGTTTCTGGATTTTCGATGAGCCAGTATTTGCTACGATCCAAAAGTATTTTGAAAAATGTAGTCATTACTGTAAATATCCCACAGCAAGATATAAAGTCTACTAATTACCGTATGTCATTTTCAATCATCCCACTCAGAAATAAGCTACCCTTTTATTTTTCTGTGCTTAATGCCAGCAATTATATTTTTCATAAAAATGCTATGCCTTTACTTGTTAAAATATTTGCAATGAAGTCAGAGAGATAGTACAGAACAGAGAGCACTCCCTTTGCATGTGGCTGACCCGGCTGGATCCCTGATACTCCAAAAGTTTCCTCTAAGCACCAAAGAGGGGTCATTCATGAACACACTTTAGACGAGCCAACTACTTCCCCCACAGGGCTCTGATCTGAAACCCAAAATCAATTAAGAAAACAAAATAATTTATTCAGAGTGTCAACTGAGCTTTCAATAATTTTATCTAAAATAATATTAACATCTGGCAGGATTCTCATTAATATTAAGCAAATGGTACATTAATTTTAGGCTTACTACATTTAGATCAAATAACATACTGATCTACATCTAGCAAATTCTGTGATTACAAAATTCAAAGTAGTATCTTAGCAAAGTATCATGATCACACATTTATTTAACCAATTAAGCATGAAAGTGGCAGTATTGTCAGTTATATTACATATGACCTGAACATGATTTGGTTAATGAGAAACAAGAAGTGATTGCTAAGTAGCGTAGGTATTCTATTAGCAGAATACCACTAATTGTTCCTGACATATGTAAGAATAAATGGCCTTGCACAAAGCTAAATAAAATGCTCACTGAATAAATCATATTAAAGGGAATATTTTGCTTTCTCTTTCTTAATTCATAATATATTTGTAAACATTTGACTCTAGGAAACTGAAAAAGAAAAGAAAGAACAGTTTACAGTAGCTAGTAGCTGCAGACATTGTGTAAATTCTCCTGTGTACTCAGTCAATGATAAATAACTGCTGCCATTTCAGGGTTTTGTCTGTTATGAACTTCTACAGAAAAAATCTTTACTCCCAATTTCTAATTATCTAGACTCCCAAATGTATCCACCCACAGAATCCCCTAGCTTAAGTTGGAGCCAAGTCTTAACTCATAAAATCCTTTAACTCCCGCAGCTCTTTCTCCTTTCTTACAAATACCAAAGACAATCCACATTTTACCTGAGGATGAGAAAAAATGGTGAAAGTAACAGCTTCTTTAATGCTTGTTGTGGAATTCCAGTGATGTTCCTTACTGATGATTGAACAAAGAATTGATGGGAACAATCAGTTCCAGCAATACAGGATGGAGCTTTACAGGGAAATTATGCTAAGCAATGCAAATGCAAGATGAAATGTAAATGATAAGATACAGGGCACTTGCTTTATTAATTCAAAGAGAAAAGATGCTGCTGAATCAGATATTGTCTTTAAGATAATGCAATATAATTTTCATGGGTGGTGCCAAGCAGTCTTCACCAATAAACAATACGTGTTTGTATTTATATCTACTATATAGATATATGTGTGTTATTGGTCAATGTGAAATAATAATAATAATGTATTCTTTTATCTTTGCCTCTAAATATTGATGTGGATGTAATTAATAGGTGAATTTTAATGCTATGCAATTTAAGTTGCATAGAATGTAATAAAGATTATGGCATTATAGTTTTACATCTACTTTATGTATTCTATTGGTGAAGTTAAAAATTATCTCAAAAACTCACTTCATTGTATTGAATTTTTCTGTATCACTATTTATCACATATGATTCTTAAAACTGTTACTTAATATTAACATATATTTTCCTCATTCATAGTTTTTTTCTCATGCATCCTTATCACCAGAGTAAAAAAAAGAAAACTTTTATGAAAATATCATACCTTAAGCTTCTCCAAAATATGTAGAAAAATCTTAGGACTTAATATGAGTTGTCAGTTTAGTAATCATTTTAGTACTAATTTTAGCAATATTTTGTAAAAATGATAGAAAACTTAATCTTTCCAGAATAATGCATCTAATTTTGGTTAATTAAAATAGTATATGATATTATTTTTAATATTTTTAGTTTCTATTACTTTTTACTGATTTTGGAGAATAGCTCAGACTAAAATTATTTCCTATGCCCTTTTTCACTTCTGCTGTTTTTCTCTGGACAAATGTATCTTACCCAAAATGCCTATGTTTTTTATTATAGTTGTTTTCAATGAGGACATCCACAGCCTGACCATTTGTAAAGCTCTCCTTGGATCATTCTTCCATCAACGACTCTGCTTTTTGCTCCAACTTGATGATCATTTCTTGCCATGGCTTGCTGTGCCATCTCAGTGCCACATGCTCAGGGTTCTCTAGTCATTAGATTGGGTAAAATCTTTGAACATTTCTTGGAATACCAAGTAAGTCTCCCACTCTTTTTATAATCCCCTTCCTGTTCTGTGACATAATAGGCAGAGGGCTCAGGTGACAGGGTTGCCTTCCAGGCAAGTTTTCTGTTCACTGGAGTTCTTTTGGCTTCTTTGAAGCTTTTTGATAAATTGATCCTATCTTCTTTGCAAAGTCCATTCTCTATTAAAAAATAGTTCATTTACACAGGCAAAACTAAGTCAGAAATAGCTATTTCCTATGTTTAAACATTTTTTTACTTTTTTTATTTAACCAACTTTATTACACACATGCTTGTATTTGGGTTTCAGTCATGTAAAGAACACCACCCATCACCAGTGCAATATTCCCATCACCAATGTCCCAAATCTCCCTCCTCCTCACCCAACCCCCATCTGTACTCTAGACAGGCTTTCTATTTCCCTCGTGCATTCTCATTATTAGGATAGTTCAAAACGTAGTTACTTTTCTAACTGAACTCATCCCTGTTTGCGGTGAGCTTCATGAGGTGAGTTGTAACTTTCAGCTCTCTTCTTTTTTGTGTATGAAAATTATTATTGCAAGAATGCCTTTCATTTTTCTTAAAACCCACAGATGACTGAGACCATTCTGCATCTTTCTCTAACTGACTTATTTCACTCAGCATAATAGATTCTATGTGTATCCATGTATAGGAAAATTTCATGACTTCATCTCTCCTGACAGCTGCATAATATTCCATTGTGCATATGTACCACAGTTTCTTTAGCCATTTATCTGTTGAAGGGTATCTTGGCTGTTTCCAGAGTCTTGCTATGGTAAATAGTGCTGCAATGAATATAGGTGTAAGGAAGGGATTTTGTATTGTATTTTTGTGTTCCTAGGTTATATTCCTAGGAGTGGTATAGCTGGGTCGTATGGAGCTCAATTTCTCATTTCAGCTTTGTTATTTCTTTCTGCCTTCCTATTTTTGGGTCCTTTGTTGCGCATTTTCTAATTCCATGAGCTACGTCATTAAGCTATTCAGGTATGCCCCTTCTTCTTTTCTGATGTGTGCTTGCAAAGCTATAAATTTTCCTCTCAGTACTGCTTTTGCTGTGTCCCATAGGTTCTGATAGTTTGTGTCTCCATTGTCATTTGTTTTCAGGAAGGTTTTGATTTCCTCTTTGATTTTATCTCAGACCCACTGGTTAGTCAGTGTTAGGCTGTTTAACTTCCAGGTATTAAAGTTTTTCTTTGTGTCCCTTTGTAGTTCACATATAATTTCAGGGCCTTGTGGTCAGCGAAGTAGCTTGCTGTTTAAACATTTTAAAGAAATAGAAATATATATAAAGTTTACATTTGTCAAATAGTTTATGACATATTTTTATAATAATATTTTATTGTGTGTAAATATCTTTGGAAGAAATTGACTATTTTCTTCTGTTTCTTTAATTTTTTTAGGAATATGACCAATTTTAAATTTATTTTTGCTATGTTTCCTTATTTTATATGAGTTGGAAATAGCAAAAACAATAACACTATTTTATATATCACATAATGCAATTTCATACTGGTGTTTGTACTTACTATTTTGTTCTAAAACTTCAAATCATTTATAATTAAGTTATATTTTATGAGAAATAGAGAGTTCTTGACTGGTAAGTAATAAAGGCATGACTTTCTAAATTTTTAAATAAAAAAGTTTTCCCTATGATTCTCTACTTATGATAAATTAAGAAAATTGCATTCTAAAATCTTTTCATTTGTTATTTTCCAACCATATTTTATTGAAAATCTATGACTCATATCTTGACTCTATTTCTGAGATGTGAGGTCGCGTTTAACTGAAACAAATTCACAAGCCTGAAATTTTGTCAGAATTCAGTATAGAATAAATATTATGTGTATTTTTATCTATAGTTTAAAGTATTAACATTTTATTGCCATATTTTTACCAGATCTCTCAGCTGCAGAAACTCTGACATGTAGCATGAAGATGGTATATTCTGACTATAAAAACTTCCATCATGTGCTCAAATTTTACATTTGTCTAGAGTTCTCCAGAATTATCTATTTCAAGTTATGCTGACTTTTAAGATCTTTTCTCTCATTTCTGGGCAGATCATTTATGGATACTGCTCTAGGAACTCATTATCTAATATCCTATGGTAAATAAAATTTAATATAATATAATCCAATGTAACATTTACACTTACTTTAATAGACATTTCTGTATTTGTCTTTGAAATGTATACACCTCTCCAAAATAGTGAGTTATTTCAGGAAACGGGATAGTAGATTATTATAGGGGGAGCAACATCTATCAGTTCTGATGATTTATTTCTGTCTCAGAGATTATTCCTAGGAGTGATTGGGGAGTCATATTGTGGTAAAAATCAAAACTAGGTCAGATAATGTAAAACAAAATGTTTACTTTTTATACTTTTTTTTTTGTTTGTTTGTTTTTTTGTTTTTGGGCCACACCCTGTGACGCTCAGGGGTTACTCCTGGCTATGCACTCAGAAGTTGCTCCTGGCTTCTTGGGGGACCATATGGGACGCCGGGGGATCGAACCGTGGTCCGTCCTAGGCTAGCGCAGGCAAGGCAGGCACCTTACCTCCAGCGCAACCGCCCGGCCCACTTTTTATACTTTTTTCTATTTAAAAAAAAGTACTACTGAAACATGAAACATTTTATGAACATGAAATTCCAGGTGCAACCCCTATGCAAAGTAATTCAATTAGAAAACAAATTCAATTTGTTTGCCTAATAATATGTGAATGGACAATAATATACATATACTATTGTTGATATTATTATATTCACTTGCTAGGCTGATTTTTCTCATTTTTCTCATTTTTCAGTATCTCTCTTGAAATTGTTTCTAAAATTTAAATTCTTGATCTTTTATATCTATGTTTTTAAATGTTCATACATTCTGAAATTACAGCTCTTCTTTTTATTGTGCTTCTTTGCACACTACCTTATTAACTTGTTTAAAGGACATTCATATGGACTTGTAGCACAGTTCAACAGAGCACTTATATTTGTAAAAAAAAAAAAAAAAAGGCCAAAAATTCATTTCCCTGTGCTTCTACCTGGGCCAAGGCAAGCTCTACTATTCAAGCCTGAAAGTTCATCATCTGCCTGTGATGCCTGGCACTTTAGAAGTTCCCAAGCACATGAGTCAGACGTCTAAGAGCACCAAAACTGAAGCGGTGCAACCTCATGTCAACACCATACGTAAAAGATGTTCAAGTTCCCATAACCAATAATTTTGAGTACTGATGAGCAGATTTGTGAGAACCTGTTATCTTCAAGCATTACTGACAGTGTGTCTAAGCACTCACACTAAAAATCTGTGGTTAGTCAGTAACCACTACCAGTAAAAGAGAACAACCCTTGAAAAGATATGACCAAGTGCACAAATGTTGTGCAACCTCAGAGAAGCATCATAGCTAAACGTGAGCACACTGCAATCAGTCGTGTGTGTTTTTCCTTCATGTAAATAAGAAAAACGAAGTAAAAACAAAAACTGAAAGAAAAAAAATGAAGAATTTTTAAAACAAAACATATAGTATGCACATGTAGTTTGTATTATAATGTATAATCAAAATAATCGTGTTATATTTTTGGGATCACAACTGGCAATGCTCAGGATTAACTCCTGGCTCTATAGTTAGGAATCACTCCTAGCAGTGGTCACGAGATCATAGGGTGCTGGGGTCTAACCCATGTTGGCTGCATGTAAGGAAATTGCTCTACACCCTATACTCACTCCTGCTTCATAATGGTAGTGACTCTGATACTGATAATTTTTTCGTTTGTTTGTTTGTTTTGGATTTTGGGTCACACCCAGCAGCGATCATGGGTTACTCCTGGCTCTACGCTCAGAAATCGCTCCCAGCAGGCTCGAGGGACCATATAAGACGCCGGGATTCGAACCACCTTTCTTCTGCATGCAAGTCAAACACCCTACCTCCATGCTATCTTTCCAGCCCATATTTTTAAGATGGGAGAAATAAGCCTAGACATTTATGGAAGAAAAGTGTAAATAAACATAGATGTTTTCAAAAGATAAAGGAATTTGTAAAACAATGATGATCACATATTTTGCAATGTTCTTAAAAGGGGCAATATAATCATCAACGAAAAAAGTAGTAAAGCTGAAGAGTCTTGGAAATTTTGAAGACTTTCCACTGTTCCTGAGGACGTTATACAACTTCAAACAAAATTTTATCTAAGTAGGTTTTTGCCAAAGTTTATACTTGAATGTCTTTTATTATGGCATATTTAAAACTGGGGCCAGGAGACAATACAATGGATAGGGCACTGACCTTGAATGTGGCTGAACCAGGTTCAATTTCCAAGACCCTGCATTTTCCTGAGTGCCAGGAGTAATCCTTGAGTGCAACACCAGGAGTAAATTTTGCTTGTGTGATCCCCAAACCCAAACTCATACAAAATAAAAAGGAAATACTGAATTCAAAACGGATAAGTTGCATTTTATAAAAACTAAAATATTTGGAGTCAGAACAATAGTACAGTAGGTAGGGTATTTGGCTAGCATTTAACTGAATTGTGTTTTATTCTTGGCACCCGGAATCCTCAAATACAACAGGAGTAAGCCCTGAGCACTGCTAGGCATACTTTCCCAACCTCCTATAATTAAAGCCTAAATTTATAAATAATTATATGAAAATGTTTGAGGCAAAAGCTAATAATATATGATATGGAATTTAAGGACTGAAACTTTCTAACAACATGTATGCAGCATTATAAGTTAATAGAACCAATGATCAGATATTTTAGAAAGTAATAATGCCTATAATATGGGCATTACTTATACTAGTCAACTTCTCTTTGATTATTAGAAAGCCTCAACACATTCTTATATTCAGTGTCACACAAATCATACAGAGGTATTACAATAAATTTAAGAGAGGTTAATCTTTGCTGCTCAACCTCATTCTGTCTTGATTAATCAATCAGACAATATAGAATATATTATATATTATATTATATACAATAATTATAATAAAATTATTATTATAATTATATAGTATATTACATAATATACATTATATTATATAATATATATTATATGACATAATAATAGAATATATATAGAAATATATCTTACCCAGGAAGATGGGGAAATTTTCTTTCATGCATTGATACCATTGGATAATACATTTTATAGTAATTCTTTTTTAAAAGAGACTTTTCTCAGAAAGAAAAGCAATTGGATCTATAATCAGAACACTGCTAATGACACCTATATATTTATCTTTTGTTTCTACTTGGATACACATCCAGTCATTTCCAGCCCTATTTACACCTCACAAAAAGAGCAACATCAATGCCTAACATTTAGGCATTGCAAGTTCTCATTATAGTAGTTTTCATCATGTAATAGTAGTACAACCCTATTTATAGTGGGATAATTATCTTATATTTATTTATTTATTAAACAAGTTTTGTATGACTCCATCAATTTTACTTGAAATAAATCTAGGGAATTTTTTTGTCTCATTATATGTAAAGTTAGACAATGGTTTTGTTTTACATGAGCTATGTTCCTTAAGACATCCCAACCATTTTTGTGATCCAAGTAATCTTTCCTCTCTTGTAAGAAACAAAAATCTACAGGATAAAACTAATCAAGAAAACTAAACTGCATTCAATATTATAGCAATTTAAAAGAGAGATTAGACACAACTACTCTGAAACACTAAGGTGGAAAGGTCTTAAGTGTTACATGACACAGTGGAAACTATTGGAAGACATTACTGAGGGAATGTGATTAGTCTATGTGATTTTCTGGCTACTTGATTATCTAAGTTTAGACTCTTGAATAGAAGTAAAAATAGGAACTATAAATTACTTGATGATTTCACTTAAAGAGGGATCTTCTCTAAGAAAGATCTTGGCAAAAATTCAGAGTAAATACCTTAATAAGATTGGCAAGTATTCTCTTTCTTTACAACAAGCTGTAGAAGTGGGGAACAGTTACACTAGCACTATGGGGGGGGGTAAGGAGAGAGATATGGATGCATGCTGGGAACAGGGTTGGAGGAAAGACAACACTAGGGGGTGGGAATGCCACTCTATCATTGTCACTATGTGCCTTAAATATTTCTGTGAAACAATTGTAATTCACTTTGACCACAATAAAATTTAAAAATTAAATGGTATCTTTATTTAAGCATCATGACTACAAACATGTTTGTAGTTGGGTTTCAAATATAAAAAACACCCCTTTTACCTGTGAAAACTTTCCACCACTAATGTACCCCATCTTCCTCTTCCCCGACCCGCTGCCTGTTTTCGAGACAGGCAAATATTTCAAATAAATGCTCTATGAAAGTGCAGTGTATATATATATATATATATATATATATATATATATATATATGAAGAAATATATATATATATATATATATATATATGAAGAAATCTGCAAAACAAGAATATTGTTAGGCTGCTTAGGTTAAGTTGCATAATCTGAGATAATATTTATCTCTATCTTCAATAACTCAGAAGACGGTTTTTATAGCTGCCATAAAATTCCACAATCATTTTCTTATTTATCAGCATCTATAAAATAATTTTAATAATCTCTTGTTTTCTTTGGGGTTTTCCTTATCAACAATTATTCTCCTTATTTATTTAGTTGGATAACATCACCTTTATTGTGGGAATTTGGGGTTTGGGATGCACATAGATATACAGGTTTCTACAGTTGGACTCTGTGCTGAGGTGGTTATTGATAACTCAAGGAGGGACCAGAGTGGTACCAAGGATCAAGTTAGGTTGTCCATATAGAAGGCAAATGATTTAATTAATTTGTGATTCACAAGAATTTTTATATTTTGTAAATATTTTATCATATTATATAAAAATTACTTACCATGTGACTGAGAGCATTTAACTTATATGTTCAAAGTAGCAATGAATATTGCTGTGCATATATTTGTCTTTTATGGAAGTATCTCATTCTATTTGTAAATACTACTACATCTTGAAATGAGGATTTAGATGAGGATGGTATTAAGTCATTTCTTAAACTGGGATACTGTTTAGTGAGACATTTAAATGAAACTTATTTTTGACCAGAACTGATCCTCATTTTAATGCACATATCTAGTTAAGGAAGGAAATAAAACTCAATTACAGAATGTGCTTTCTTTTTTTGGGAGGACACACCCATTTGATGCTCAGGGGTTACTCCCAGCTAAGTGCTCAGATTTCGCCTCTGGCTTGGGGGGACCATATGGGATGCTGGGGGATTGAACTGCAGTCCTTCCTTGGCTAGCGCTTGCAAGGCAGACGCCTTACCTCTAGCGCCACCTCACTGGCCCCCAGAATGTGCTTTCTTAAGATTCTGCGATCTATTTTCTCAGTAGGTGCCAAGCAACTGAGCAATGAAGACTACTTTGATTCAGGACACATCATATTTTGATGGTACTTCAGGCAAATTATTAGATTATAGCATGGCATCTTCCATTAATAAGTGATGGCAGGGGGCCAGAGAGGTGGCGCTAGAGGTAAGGTGTCTACCTTGCAAGCGCTAGCCAAGGAAGGACCGCGGTTCGATCCCCCAGCGTCCCATATGGTCCCCCCAAGCCAGGGGCAATTTTTGAGAGTTTAGCCAGGAGTAACCCCTGAGCATCAAACGTGTGTGCCCCCCCCAAAAAAAATAAATTATGGTAGATTACATTGTTCTTTATATTGTTTTGTAGGAACAGAGCTGCAGGGTATGCAAAATTTTTTAATCTTATACACAAATAACAGACACTGCAGAGTTTTTAAGAAGATCATCTCCTGAAGTAGTTCTTGAATGAAAAAAATGAGACTACTCTTGCTCATGGTAGTTTTTGATCCATTGAGGATAATATTTTCTGAGGCATTGCTATGAACTTTTCGATTTTTATTCTAAATTGGATTTTGTAAAATATTTCTCTTGAATATGTTAGATATAATTTTTCTCATCATAATATAGAAATTGTGGTGCCATAAAGATAATAGAGTGGGTAGAGAGCTGGTGTCAGGGGTGGATACCTACGTTTATATCCCAGCATCTTATATGGTCCTCCAAGTTATGCCAGAAGTGATATCTGAGTGCAAAGCTAAAAATATCTAAGCATCACTGGATGTTACCCTAAAGAATAATAAACAAAGAACTTCAAATATTACATAATTGAATTGTTACTTATAACTAATTTATTTAGAAAGTTATCCTGTTATTTCCCACAAATAAAATTTAATTATTATATAAGAAAGTAATAATGTTTTATCACTTTTTTATACTGAAAAACAATTTTACATCTACTTAAACTATTGAGTTTATTATAGTCCCATATTTCTATGCATTATATACAGTTTTTTTTGCTGAATACATATATTTTTATAGTTTGAAAGTTGGTGTCTAAAAAAGATGAGCTTAAAAAATAATGTTTACTTCACTGAATTATGAAGACAAATCTGAATATAGCAAACATTTGATTTTCCTTGTTTTCCATTGTCTGGTCTTATTTTAAATATACAAGACATATTTGAAGATTTGATGAGATTACAGTTGATCTGAGTAAAGAAGCTTTATTGTTTACTACAAAAATGGCAAACATATTAAATATGAGAATGAATTTTCAGTTACTAAGTTTTTATTTAAATTACATTTCAAACATCAGAAGTATAGAAATGATAGTTTTATACCAAAATAACTTTCTTCCAATGATCTATATGAATTCTTTTTCATAGAGTGCCTGAAAGAACTAAAAAGAAAAAAATAAACAATAACAAAATAAATATCTTTTAAAGTGCTGCATCAGCTCTTAAAACAGACAGTGCTGACATTTTAAGGTGTGAAAGGGAGATTAATTTTGGATAGAGACAGAGTATGCTAAGAAAATTTAAATGGTTTCTTGGCAGATAAAGACAAAATCTCTGCTGTTTCCTGGAGCAGTTCTCTGCAACATTATCCACACTTCTACCAGTTTCTTAAGGAAAACAGTCAATTGAGAAACAACATTTCAATGAGTAGCTGAAATACTATGAAGACATTTTAGAAAAGCAAATATTTGCAAAAAATGTGTTTGTTAAGCAAAATTATCAGGTGGATTAGCATATTTTATTTGTTAAAGTGTTGCTTTCTATTGCTTTTCTTTATTTTATTCTTCCTATTTTTATTTTTCTATTCCTTACTAAGAATATTGTGGGATTAATACTTTAGCTAACTACCTAGATCTCTAATCACGATGTATGCATGCTAATGTTTTAAGACATGAATAGAAGGGCATGGGGATGTTTAGACTATTATATTACCATCTTATACTTACCACTTTTATTAAGGATGAAAGCCCAGTTACTTTTAACAACTTTTTCAAACAATGCAAATATCTCTTAAAAGGCCTATAAAAATATTTTATCACATACTCATACATATAACCACATGCATATCTATAAATTCACATGCATATTCACACTTCTTTTTGATTTTACATGAACTAAAAATCAAGTTCTAACTTACATTAATTATCATAGTTTTTTTTATAATATTTTTATTTAAACTCCTTGGTTACAAACATGATTGTGGTTGGGTTTCAGTTGTATAAGATGACACCCCCCCATAACCAGTGTAACATTCCCATCACAATGACCCAAATATCCCTCTTCCCCTCCCCGTCACCACCTGTACTCTAGACAGGCTTTCTATTTCCCTCATATAGTCTAATTGTTAAGCTACTTCACAATGTAGTTATTTCTCTAACTAAGCTCATCACTCTCTGTGGTGAGGTTCATGAGGTCAGCTGTAACGTCCAGCCCTCTCCTCTTTTGTCTCTGAAAATTGTTGAAACATGTCTTTATTTTTCTTAAAACCCATAGATGAGTGAGACCATTCTCTGCCTTTGTCTTTCTCTCTGACTTATTTCACTCAGCATAATAGATTCTATGTACATCCATGTATAGGAAAATTTCATAACTTCATCTCTCCTGATGGCTGCATAATATTCCATTGTGTATATGTGTCACGGTTTCTTTAGCCATTCATCTGTTAAAGGCATTTTGGCTGTTTCCAGAGTCTTGCTATGGTAAATAGTGCTGCAATAAATATAGGTGTAAGGAAGGGGATTTTGTATTGTATTTTTGTGTTCCTAGGGAATATTCCTAGGAGTGGTATAGCTGGATTGTATGGGAGCTCAATTTCCAGTTTTTGGAGGAATCTCCATATCGCTCTTCAGAAAGGTTGAACTAGGCAGCATTCCCACCAGCAGTGGATAAGAGTTTTTGTCTCACTGCATCCCCGCCAACACTGCTTGTTCTCATTCTTTGTGATGTGTGCCAATCTCTGTGGTGTGAGGTGGTACCTCAGTTGTTTTGATTTGCATCTCCCTGATGATTGGTGATGTGGAGAATTTTTTCATGTTTCTTTTGTCCATTTGTATTTCTTCTTTATCAAAGTGTCACCGCCGGGAACCAATTATCATAATTTTAATGGAAGTATAGATAGTGATTGCAGTTTCTTTTGGTTTTACTTAGACATTTGAATTAGTTTTGTACCTTTTCTCAGCATTACCTTGCGGGTGTCCTGCAAGCCCCCCCCCCCCAGGGGGCCCGACCAGCGGAGAGTAGATGAGAGGCTTACGGACAGCCGCACCTTTATTTTGCGTAGCTCAGATCAAAACCGCACCTGTAGAAATCTAAGAGGTTAGTAAAAAATGGCCCAAGACCAAACTTTGTTCAAAGGCGCTTTAATATGAGTCTGCACTCTCTTATATAGACAAGGTAAAGGGGGGCAGGCAAAAGGCAATGTCAATCATTCGTTTGGCACGCAAACTGCTTCATTATTCCAAATAAGGTATAAGCCCAGTATAGGTTAGGAGAAACAAAGAAAGTAAATCATTCTCCAGAAGGGAGGAGGGCAGTGAGACAATCTTGCAAGTCCTGCTAGATCAGCAGCTTTCAAGGAATTGCCCTATGACCCTGGGTAGGGTCTGCAGACCACTTTCCGGAATTCTCAGCAGGTTTTATGGTGGGGCAAGCTTTGTTGCATAGGGCGATGGGGTCTAGCTATTAACTCAGGAATGTGAGCTATGGGAGATTTGGCTCCATGGTATCAGGCTGTGTCTTCCTCCCCTGGGCTGAGAAGTTACTTTATTACTTTGATGGTTGCCTTTTTCCTGTTAGCTTATGGGCTTATAGCAGACAGCACTTAGCACTGAAAAAATGGCAGGGAGTTTTGCAAAAGTAACCACTGAGTCAGGTCACGGTATCCAACATTACCTAATTAATTAAAAGTATACTTCTCCCACTTCTGGTTGGTGTGTTTTTTTTCCAGGTTTTTTTAACCTCACATTCCTGGTTTTTAGAAACAATAAAAGATTCCAGGTAGTTCAAACTTTGTTCATTGTGCTGCCAGTCATTAATAAAACAGGGCTAGACATTCCTATACATCTGTTTGTTCTCTTGGGTCCTGTTAAGCAGTATGATGGTTTCAAGTAGTAAGAGAATAATTAAAATTTATAACAAATAGGAAATAGAGCACAAATATGAAATAAAAAACACCAAGTCTTGATTAAATAACTTCTATAAACAATTGGTCTCTCACAGAGGAAATCTTTGAGAATTTTTACTTGCAAGGATATGTGACTATATGGAAGTAGAAAAGCAACTGAGTCTTTTTGGTGTTTATTAGATTTCAAGATTTTAAAGAATTCTGTCTCTTTAAAATGATGTGTAGTGTCCTTTTCGAGAAGTTATTTAGATGACTGAGGCATAGTCTAATTTAAGTACTTCTTTTTTGGGCTAGAGAAATAATATGAAGTGTAGCACTCTTACCTTGCACAGAGACAACCTTAACTGGGTTTGATCGTCAGCACCCTATATACTCCCCACAGCACCACCAGGAGTGACTCCTGAGTCTAGAGCCAAATATATACCAAGCTAGGTTCCCCATGCCCAAGAGGAATTTAATTTTATCCCAATATTTCAACAACAAATTTCATCTGCCCTTAACTGTTTCACGTTTTTCACATTAATAATGAGGTGTAACTTGCTTCCTTCATTTGTGGATATGTGAACACTTTGTTTTGGTGATTCTACACTCTATTTAGATAAAGCAGAATACAGTTTCTGTTTTTCCGTAAAACTTCAAAGGCCTAGAACTATTTTTCTCATCTTTATAAAACCCACATCTATTCTATATCAATTTCCACCTACATTTGAAGCATAAAATTCCTCATAAAGACGTTTCCATTTTCAAAATTAAAACTGTGTAACAAATTAAAAATGCTTTCTGTTCTATTGGTGGAAGAAAATGCAGTAAAAGCAGGCACAGGCAATCTTTCAATAAGTTTTGAGTTCATAATAAACTTATATTTAAAAACACTCAAAATGATCTATCATTTAAAAACCAAGAGAACGTTCAAATAAAAAAGAAAGCTTGCTTCCAGCCTGGATAAAAATAAATACTATGAAAAAATATTGTCTATACTTAATTACTGTTTTTGTTTAAAATTTTTAGTGCATTGTTTTTATCAAAGGCAATTGATCTGGTGTAAATCCACCACTTTAGAAAATAAAAAGCTTTAGGTATTAGTCTCTCTTATAAGAGAAAATAATTTATATTTCTCTGTATTTTTACATATTCTGTTTCTGCTTTCTATAAAATTACTAATAAAAGTTGATTAAGGATTTTTTGTACTTCACACTTCTACAGTAAGACATGTGCCTTTTATGCAACCGAAAATATGCGAACCCCCCAAAAAACTGTCACCTAGAGGCCCCAGAAGAACATAGCCGCTCCTCTTTGCTTCACAGCCACGCACTCTTTCTAACCAATAAACCCCACCACAGCACACAGAAAAAATCACACTACAAGCCTACAAGCTTGACAATGGAAAATTTTCGCAGGCAAACAAAATGCACAGAAAATGGAAACAATAGCTCGGATGACCCAAAAATTCCAACCATCTGATTAATCTCTCAGATAAGGAGCTTAGAATAGAAATATGAAAGATGTTCGTAGAACTCAAAGAAAGCATAGATCAGTCTGAACAGAACACAAAGACAGAAGTCAGAAAACTTTAAATGGAAATAACAGATCTGAAAAACATGGTAGCTTAACTGAAAAACTCAGTGGATAGCCTCAAAAGCAGGTTAACAGCAGCTGAGGACAGAATCAACTTGCTGAAAGATGAGATGCAGAAAAACAACACACCAGAAGAAATTGGTAAAGAACCTTAAGACAAGCGATGAGGCAATGGAAAAAGTCTCAAGGAATGTGAACAGATGAAAATAGAAGTCTTTGATAAACTCAACAGAAAAAAAACCATAAAAATCATTGGAGTCCCAGAGGCCCAGGTAGGAGATCCCCAGGAAGAATCAACAGTCAAAGACATCATCAAAGAGATACTCCCAGAGGTGAAGACTACATGCAATCAAATCCTGCATGCCCGAAGAGTACCAGCTAAAAGAGACCCGAAGAAAAACACCCCAAGACACAACCTTGTTACAATGGCAAATCCCACAGATAGAGATAGAATACTGAAAGCAGCAAGATTACATTCAAAGGATCATCCTTAAGACTCACAGCAGACATGTCACAAGAAACTCTCAAGGCCAGAAGACAGTGGTGGGGTATTGTGACAAGACTGAAGGATGCCTCACCACGAATACTGCACCCAGCAAGACTCACGTTCAGGTTTGAAAGAAGGATACATAGCTTCATAGATAAACAACAGCTCAGAAACTTCACAGATGAAAAACCAGCCTTAAAGGAAAAACTGGCAGGTCTACTTTAAGCCAACAAGGACCAATAAACACAATAAACTCATGTACAAAGATGACAGGATTATGAAATCAGAAGACAATTTTAGGTCTCTCCAAAATCTTGAACATTAATCCATATAGGGAGACTGTTCAGAATGAAAGCAACCTGGGCTGTAGAAATCAAGCCCTGGATCCCCCCCCCCAATAAAAAGAATCCAAAACAAAATAAAACTTAAAAGAATTTGTAGATAATATGTTTCCTAAGTGATAGTGTGTACCAATTTATGCTAGCTCTTTATATAGAGGTGATAAGACCATTAGATTCCAGGAATTACTCATCCTTACTATTCTGCCTCAGCAGCAATATAGAAAAGAGAAATTTCTGGTAATACCAATATTGATGCAAATAAAAATAATCAATAGGATGAATAAGGCATATGGCCAACCTTGGTTGGATAGAAAGCTCTACATAAGGTTCTTTGATAACTGACAGGAAATATCCCTGAATATACAACCAGTAATAAGTTCTAAGCACTGCCAGGTTTTGCCCAGAAACAATAAATGAATAAATGAATAAATAAATAAATAAATAAATAGTCAAAGAAATTGCCAGATATCACAATTGACTGGGCTGCCATCCATCTTTTGGGAAAGACTAAACTCTAAATGTCTCCAAAGATATTTCATTTTCCTTTTCTGTCTTTTTTATCTCCTGTCACTATCTTTTCTTGGGCCTTTTAAGTGAGTAAATTCTTTGTCAAAGGAGACAAGGATAAAAAAGCAGGACATAATCACATCTTTTGGAAAATTAGTTTTTTCTTTTCCAATTCTTTTATGTTTCTAAATGTATTACTCTATTGTCAACTCAAAGGGATATAGCACTTACATAATGTATAAAATTGCAAGGGTCCATATATGTCATATGCATGTGTTATACATTTTAAGGAATACTTTCTTCATTAAAAATTTTATTTTTAGTCCTTGAGTTTATAACTACTATCTATAACACAGTTTAGATGTAAAAGCATTTTTTGGGGGGGAGGGGTCATACCTGGCATGCTCAGGAGTTACTCCTGGCTCTATTCTCAGAAATCACTCCCAATAGGCTCAGGTAACCATATGGGATGTCAGGATTAGAACTGTGTCCTTCTGCCTACAAGGCAAATACCCTACCTCCATACTATCTCTCTGGCCCCTAGATATAAAAGCTTTATTTTGTTTCAGGATAAATATATATCTGCAAAAACTAAAAGATAATAAAATTTATATAGTTATCTATATGTATACATATATATGTAAAATACATAAGTTATAACCTTACTTTTCTCATTTTATAATTGTTTATTGACCTGTTATGAAGCGCTACTAAGAATATAGCAAAATCATCATTTTAATGCTTTCTCTTCCTTAACATATTGGATAGTGGCCAAAATATTTTAAGCTGAAAAAAAAATAAAGAGAATGGGAAGCTACACAATTTCTCCGCTGTCTTCTCAGGTTCAAGAATTAGTGAGTCAGCAGCAAGTGATATCTCCAATAGTTTTGTAAAAACGTATAAGAGAAAGCTGCATAAAAATTATTCTTTAAAACTATGATGCCGTTATGTATGTATACAAGCACACATCTGATTTTTATATAGATTTGGTTCCTAGCACAAAGTTTTATAAGCCCTTAAAATTGCTGTTATGCTTAACAATACCCTTTTCTTTTGTCTGCATTAGTGCTAATTAATAACACATGTTAGAACTTGCTTAACTTCTTGAATCTTTCAGAATCAGCTTCCCATTTTAAGGAAGTGAAGAGGGACCAGAGGTAAAAATTAATGATGTAAGAATTCATCAATTATACCTATTAGGTAATCATATATTAAGCCAGAGCCATAGGACAGCAGGTAAAGCATTTGCCTGGCACAATATTATCCTTGTCCTAGTACAATTGCTAGCAACCAAGGTAGCTCTAGAGCAGTAGAAAGATCCTAGAATTTAAGGAGATTTAAATTAACTTGAACTAATTTAAGTGAACTAACCCAGGTTTCATTTTGAAATTCTGGGAAAGGGAGGGAAGGGATAAGAACAAGAGAGTAAGACATACAGAGTGTGCAGGTTTCTCCAAAAGCAGAAAGTTTCTCTGGTATATAACCAAGCAATAAAGCAGAAAAGTACATATCGTAGGTGAGGAGATGGGGACAACATGTGTATGTGAGAACAGTGTGTATGGGACCAAGAAGTACATGTGCATACCTCCTTTTTTTGAAGTTGGCTTATATAACATTTCACCCAACCTGCTCCATACAGGGCTTTTTACCTAGGAAAGACTCCATTGATAGGTTGATTGCCAGGGGAAATGTTGGGATTACTTGAAGATACTGCTTCTGAACATTCCTTCTCTAGGTTTTATTCTTGCTCCAGCTTCTCTCAGAGAAAGATCAAGTAATCTCTGGATCTGTTCTGGCTCCAGAAAGATCTTATCAGTCCTAGATTACTAGTCATTTTTTAGACTGCCAGTTTTTGCTTGTTTGTTTTATAATTTTGGTACACACCCAGTAACACTCAGGAGTTACTCCTGGCTATGCGCTCAGAAATCGCTTCTGGCTTGGGAGAACATATGGGACGCTGGGGGATAGAACCGAGGAACGTCCTGGGCCTGCATCCTGCAAGGCTAACACCCTTCTGCTGCACCATTGCTCCAAACCCAACTACCAGGTTGTGTTCTATTTTTGTTTTGTTTTGTTTTGTTTTCTTGGACATACCCAGAGGCGCTCAGCAGTTAATCCCGGGTATGGGTTCAGGAATTACTCCTAGTTTGAGGGACCATATGGGATACCAGGGATTGAACCTGCGTCTGTATTATGTGCAAGGCAAAAATCCCTAGAGCTGTGTTATCACTCCAGCCCCTAGGTTTTATTTTTGAAATTCATTGACTTGAGAGATATGTGGAAATGGGATTTCCCTATCTGCCTCACTACTGTGCCTTCCATTTAACTGTTCCTGTGATTAATCCTTTTACAGAAACAAACAAAAACATTAAGTAGAATGAATTTCTGAATTATATATATTTTTTGTTGTCTCAGTCTTATAGAACTTAGTTCTTAACTTGTGGTTCCTGTGCTGATTCCAAATATAACTCTTCAAATTTAGCTGAGTTGTTGAATGACAGATGAAATCATATAATATGGTAATTGATGGGAAAACTTGGCATGTGTTTGATATTGAAAATGCCAGATGGAGCAATGGTATAGGTAGTTGGACACTTGTCTTGCACCAACAAACCAATGTTCAATCCCTATAAGACATTATGGTTCCCTGAGCCTTCCAGGAATGATCTGAGTGCACGCCGAGTCTGAGGATAGAGGTGTGAGCCAACCTATTGGCAATTAAATAAATAAATCAAATTAAATATCAAAATTAATGGTAGAAAAATATAACAATGATATTTATTAATACTCTTTTTCACTTTAATCTTACACTCAATCAAATTCTAAAGACCATTAGCCTCAGTAATAGCACAGCAGGTAGAGCATTTCCCTTGGATGCAATCAAGCCTGACAGGAGTAATTTCTGAACTCAGTGCCAGGAGTAACAATTGAACGCCTCCAGGTATGGTCCAAACCCACACCCCCCAAAAAACTCCAAACAAAAGTTAAAGACCATGTATGCCTCTCAATAGTATTTAAAGAAAGTACAAATAAAAAAAAATACAAAACCTTGAGTTAGAGAGCAAAACATTTTAGTGTGTGGTATTCTAAAGAAATATGTCTTTTTTTTGTTTTTGTTGTTGTTGTTGTTTGTTTGTTCTTTTGGTTTTGGGGTCACACCCGGCGGTGCTCAGGGGTTACTCCTGGCTGTCTGCTCAGAAATAGCTCCTGGCAGGCACGGGGGACCATATGGGACACCAGGATTAGAACCAACCACCTTTGGTCCTGGATTGGCTGCTTGCAAGGCAAACGCTGCTGTGCTATCTCTTCGGGCCCAAGAAATATGTCTTATTTGTTAATATTTTTGTTTCTTGGAACCATGCTCAGTAGTGCTTATTATTTATTCCTGGCTCTTTGCTTACAGTTCATTCATCACAAGTCTCAGGGGACCATATAAAATGCTAGTGATTGAACCCAGCTGGACTGCATACAAGATAAGTAAGTACCCTACTGGTGTACTTTCTCTCTGCAGTCCCAACAACTATGTATTTATGGTTATTTCTTATCATTGTTAAAATAATAGTGAAGATCTTTTAGAATCTAGTATAGGAAGTATCAAATCAAAATATATTTGCTTATTAGAATGAATCAATTTACTCTAGATATTCGTGGATATTCAGAGTAGTGTCAAAATATGGTAGAGATCAATAAGAGAATGCGTACAATTTGAATTACATTTACAATTCCCCAAAGCGTTAACATATTTGCAAGACACCTTTGAAACATTACTCAAACATAGGATTTTATGAATTTGCAAGCCTAAATACCACAGATTTTACAACTAAGCCACCTGTTTTCATTTATCCATTTCAGACACAAGCAATGAATTTCTGCTGTTTTGTTTTTAATTTGCTGCTTTCATTTACATCTGTATGAACTTTCCATTATCTCTGTCTGAAATATTTTCATTTTCTATCTTCAAAAGAGAAAAAATAGCGCTCCTTTAAATAATCCATTTTATTTCCTGGGTAATAAAATGCATGTTCATGTAGTATTGTAGGAAATAATTAGGAAAAATACTTAAGTCAGGATTATTTAGTCATGATTATTTTAGAAATGTAGTTTATAGCCTCTCAAATGTCCTTTTTCTTCCAAGTTGGGAAAAGATACTTAAGTCCTGATTACTTGTGAACTGTATTGTATATCCTCTCCAACATCCTTTCTTTCTCAAGACTGATAATCAATTTGTCTTGTCCAGGTTTAAAGTTAAAAGATAATGGAATCCAAATAAATCTATATTTAAGTTATCAGTGTAAAGCAATAAACAGCCAATATATTGACTCCATAAAGCTTCCAACAGCAGTTGTGCTTTTCATGTTCACTGAGAGGGAATTAAATGGATTCTTATGTTTCCATTTATTCTCTATTGCAGACTTTAGGCTACTGCAAATTGACATTTAAAAACAATTTATATATTCATGGAAGCATACCTTTCTTGATAATGAACCACAATGACTTAGATAAAATATATTTTGCAATTAGCAGTTACTTATACATTGTCTTTTTTTCAGATGTTATGCTACCCTGCTGTGCCCCGCTGGGAATCAACAGGATCACCAGTGTTTCTTCAGATGGTTTAGGGATTCACACCTAGAGTTGCTGGAGGCAGGTCCTCCAGTGTTACACCAGCTATGCTCAGCAAACTCTGTTGATCTGCAGAGTGAGAATGATTTTGGGATATGCATCTCCCCATCCTCAGAGCTTAAATTTCTACCCATGCAATATATTGCATTTGGAGTGGAGCACACCTTGTATACAGTGACTTCCCATGACTCTGTGTTCATAGGCCACTACAGGTGTTTAGAGGAGTATATAGGCAGAGAATCCAATCAGGGCATCCAGTATGCAAAGCAGGCATTCCAGCTTATTGAACTATCTCTGAAGCTGAGATTTTTGCAATGCTTTATTTTTCTTTTTATTCTTGCAAGAAACATTTTTGATATTCCTATTTGGCATATGAGAAAGCTTTGCTTTTGCATTCCTTACATTTTTGTTTATTCAAAAATAATCTGTGAAATGTGTTTAATGTTGATTAGGTTCCTTTAGAAAGGAAGAACCAGAATTAACTCATATGATTGCTGGCACTGAAAAATTCCATCATTAACTTAGAAGTGTGTGTATGTATGTGTGTGTTAGAGAGAGAGAGAGAGAGAGAGAGAGAGAGAGAGAGAGAGAGAGAGAGAGAGTGTCAGAAAATCTAGTTAAGGGTTCATAGGTGTTCAGAGTGATAGCACAGAGGGTAGGGCATTTGCCTTGCAGGAGTCCTATACAATTCTATTCCTGGCATCTAATATAGTCCCCAGAGCCTGCCAGAGTGATTTCTGAGCACAGAGTCAGCAATGATCCCTGAATGCTGTCTGGTGTTGCCTTAAAACAAATAACAAAAAGAAAAGATAATGCAGTTGGTTTTTAATTTTCCCTGGAATGAGATATAACAAGGCAAATATCATAGGTAGTTAAGGTAGAAGATGGGGGAACAGTAACATGTTTGTTCTTAGTAGATAAATGCTTCTTTATTTCTTCAATATTTTCTTTTTTCCCCCACCCCCCTCTTCAATATTTTCAAGAACAAAAATATGGACTAATAAGGATATTCAGATTGAGGGTTGGAAAGATGGAAAACTAAAAATTTTTGTTTAATTAGACACATTTAGTAGAGGACTAGTGCTTATACAGAAAACCTGGTCTTTGCATACTTTTTTTTTATATGACAAGACTGTTAAGAATTGGAAGCTTCCCAATGTTTAGAGTATTCTTTTTAGATTTTCTATTTGACCTTTTGACCAGGTATGTCCTATTAGCATCTCAATCCCCTGATTACTCAAGTCCTGAGGCATCATATACAACCTTGAAAAAATGTTGAGTTCCTCAGTCTCATAGAAAATCCAGGAATTAGAAAGAATACTTAAGTTGTAAAATATAGACAACTAAAATAAAGCTGCTCACAGCAACAGGAAACTGAAGCTTTCATTCTCATGTGGATGAGCATGGGCTAAGACTAGTCTCTCCTCTAGCTCCAGACAGTCCTATCTTTGCCCCACAAACTAATAAACAAACAGAGAAACTGCTGGCAGGTCTCACATATAAGTGCTGATAAAAAACAAAATGGACAGTGCATATATTATATATATTTATATATATGTATATATATAGCATGATCATTTGGAAATTAAATTTCTTTAAAAATTCATTCCTCTGGTTCATGCAGAGTGAACTATGGATGTATACAAATATATGCTTATTTATATATTTATATTCATGTCTATGCTTGTATCTATATATAGATATCTACAGAGATCTATACAGTTCTATGAAAAATATTTTAAATGCAATAATGATTTATCCAGTAGTGAATGAGCAATATTTTCTACTCAATACATTATGTCTATTTTCTTTCACAAAGTAGCATTTTATTATAGTAAAAAATGACTATTTTTATAAGCAAAGACATGAAATTATGAGAATTATTGATGGTACAAATTGGCTACTTGTTAGAATTGGTAAAAAGTCAAAGAAACAATATGTAAGAATGTATCAAGAGATTTTAATTATTAATATTTATGTATTACTTGATATTTCAATCAATTGCCCTAAAATCTAACATACTTAAAATAGATTGGGTTTATGTTGACCCAAAGACTGTAATAGAAAAATGTAGACCCCTTCAAAGTAAGTCCATGTACAAAAGTTCCCACATAGTTATATATAACTATATTTTGTGTAAAATGGCTGACCTACCATTGAAGTAGTTATGCTAATCTCAATTAACCTTTGTGACCAATCACATAAGAAAGCCTGTCTCCCCAGACTGTTATTTCTTATCCTCAGCCAAAATTACTGAGTGATAAAAGACAAACACTAATGGAACTTAACATACAGAAATATGAATAAACTTAAATAACCCAAAATAAAATAATTCTTCCATCCCCATTTTTTGGTCAAATAAGTTTGGTTTACTTATACTTAAAAAATAATGTAATATGTAACATATGATAATAAAATATAATAAATTAAATAGAATCATTAAGTTCATGTTAATGAAAAACAAGTAGAATATACTCAGATAGTTGATTTAAGATATGAATATTGACTTCTTATTTAAATAAGAGCTAAATATTTAATTATTTGAAATTCTTCCAAGGTTTGATAGTAATATTTTCAATAACTTAAAAGTTAATGCTAATTTTTGAAACAAACATCACCAGGGATGGATGACCTAATTTGGAGGAATTGTAAATTAATATTAGTCTAAAATTTAGGATTGACCTACATCAAATGTAAAAGGTTCAAAGTGTGTTTTAGTTATTAATTTTCTTCTTTGTATGCCTTTTTATTTTCTATTTCTGTTTTATACTAAGCATTGAATTATTAACTGTGTTAGAAAAATGTTCTGTATGACCCTATTCAGCTTATGCTAAGTTCTACACAAATTTACCTGTCAGCCTCAAGTGGTTTTAAATCTAGAGAGGAATTTTTTAACTTCCTTTTTATATTATATGATTTTTTTAAATTTTCAATGATAATTATCTTGGTGTGATGTATTTAAGTCTTCATTGCTAAACTTTATAAAAATAATTTACATTTTAATATTCTTTATCAATATTTCAAACTTTCATTTTAGAATTAGGAAAATGTGTTTATAAAATTAAATATGTAGGAGATATTTTGTTTTTCACATGTGTGTATTCTATTTATTTTATATTTGTTAGAATGAAATCCATCAATAGTAGTTCAGTCGTTATCTATACAAAGTAGTTGTTGATATTGCCTTAAATTTTGAGATAAATATCAGGACATCAGACACTCCTTAAAAAGCAGTGATTTATGTGTCCGTTGACATAAAATATTACATGTGGCTTATGAATGTGTGTGGTAGATATACTAAATTAACATTTGGCTATAGTACTTATGATTGCAAAATAATCATGATCTTTTAATTAGTAAATATTCTGTTATTACCCCAAAAGAAAACACAGGGATACCTCTCTTCAAGCTCTACACACATTTTGCTAGAAAGCTGACATTTGCATTGGTAGATTTGTCAACTTTTTTGTCTAACAAACCTATCTCATCACCACTGAAAACCTGCTCTCCCACATAACCTTTTCTTGTCTTACACTTATTTATATATAAGAAAAAGAAATCCTTACCAATTCTCTTTCACTAAAGCCTATTTCAAATGAAAACTTAACATATTTTACATTATAGTGCTTTGTATGACATACAGACCATTATCACAAGCCAAGAAAAATAGAAAATTTGCCTTGCCCTGGGCAACAATGTCCTAAACTACTTAGTCTATTAGCTTCACAGCAATTATGTTTGCTATGCTTTAAAAATTAGCTGTCACAACACAACTTTTCCTCCTCTCTAAAGTTCATCAAGCTAATTTAATACTATCTAGAGTAGCATCATTTACATTATAAAGTATTGCTTTTTCCTTTGTATCGTTGTATCTCATTGTTTATTCATTAACATTGAACTCATGTCAATAGCTCGATAACTCATGTCTAAACAAAGTTTTAAAAATACATGATTTTTCTCCATAAGGCAATTATTATATTGTACATAATAATAAAAAGTGTATTTCAGCACTATGTTTTGTAAGGGATATTTTAGGCATTGAAACAGTAGGCAAAACATTTTGTACTAGTGTGAGAAGCATACAATTGTTTAGAGTAGAAATAGAAAAATAATATAGAGCATTGCATTGTTTTCTCTCCACTCAGTCCATGTCAGTATATAATATAAAAACACCCCCAAGTACTTATTTTTGCACCTATATATATTTTTGTAATGTAAACAAAAATATATAAAGCACACACATGCATGTTAGCTCTACATCTAATTTTATGTGCATAATATAGTCTTTAATAATATTTTAATACTAGTATTAAGCTATATCTAATTTTGTGAAGTTCCATTACATAGTGGAAATTCAATTTTCTATCACTGTAATCATCTGCTGTAGATGTTATTGTATCCTGTGAATATATTGAATGTCTCTTTTGACATCTGGTTTGGTTCCTTAATAAAAGAAGAAGAAGAAAATTAAAGACAAGATGGAGACCACTGTCTTTACTATATAGGAAATAGTTATATAAGCTAAAAGAATCTGTAGAGAGTAAAATGCAGAATTATATCCAAAATGATTAAACTATGTATTGTTGCTATTTAAGAAAAAAACTAAAAGACTAAAAAGAACCAAAAGTTCAAACATTTAACAGAGATTATTTATATTTTAGCTATGCCATTTTATATTAATTTTAACACATATTAGATAGACACATTTTATATCTCTCATTGATAACAATAAGTAAGTTGAAAATGCCCACATTATAATAGAATAACATCTAAAATGAAATATGTATTCCAAAAGAAACATAATATAATATTATTATGACTATAGAACTTATATAAATACTATTTTTCATATATTTACCATGGGCATCAAATTATACAGAAAACACAATATCAGAACATAATTTACAAGATTATATAAACATTAAATAACTTTAATCAATTTATATATGTACAATTGCAATTATTTGTTTTATTGAATAAATTAATGGGACCAACATTTGCAATAAAATATGTCAAAGAAGAAAATTAAATACTTAGAAATGTTCATGACATTATGGACAGTCATTTGTGGCTGATATTATTAAGATATAAAGCTTAAAGCAGAGTGTTAGTAGATGAAGCTCAAGAGAGGTAGGAACCATATGCAGGAGAATTTTTTTATGTAGTATATATCGTGCTGAAATTATTTTGTATATAATGAGAGTTTCTTGATTCATTTCAAATTTCAAACAAATGTCTATATTCTGATTTCTGACTGTCTTTTATAAATGTAGTCTAAAATTTAACAGAACTTCTCCACAGACACTAATGTGCCTAGCTTCATAATTATAGTTACTAATATATATTTGATTGTATGTATAAGCCTCATACTCTATGACTAAAGCTGTGTAAAACTGACTCACAGGCACCTTATGAAAAATATTAAAGGTTAAAATTCTTTACATATTGCTCCCTCATAATATTATGCATTGAAGTAATTTAATGATTTAATTCTCGGTGACTTTATTATAGTATTTACTATACTTGAGACACTTTTGCAGACACATATTACATGTGAGTGAATAGAAAGAAAGGAAATGACTGCCTTATTTCAACAGACATGCTTATAATCAATCAGAAATCAACACTGTCTCACACATGGATACAGAGCACCCCTAAAACTAATTGAGTCTTGTGACTGCAGATTGGTTTTGATAATAAAAAGTTTATGGAGAAACATCTTTGAAAGCAAATGTCAAAATGAGAGAATAGATTGAACTTTCAATATCATTTGGCTTTCTGTGTTTAAGTCTTCCATCCCTAAACTTATCAGTTTAATTTAAGTATTTATAAGTAAAATTATATTACAGAAATATTTCACCCTTTCTTTTGAGCTCAACATGCATGCCAGTGATTAATATTTACTCTTTATGTGTCAGGAAATCACATTAAGACCCTTCTATTACTCAGCCTCAGAAACTATATTCTATAAAAGCAAATTCATGAAAGGTGATATCAAGCCAAAGCTAGAGAAGGGCCAGATATGTCAGAGTACTATTAGTCCAATATCTGTGTAGGGAGAATGAGAATAAAACAGGTGAGACAAAGAAAGGTACAGGCTGCATTTTAACTTTAGAGGCTTGGGACCAGCCTAACAGGGAGCATTAGGATATCAGTACAGACTACTGGGTGCAAATGTTTAGATCAATGTAATCAATGATTTCATTATTGCATTGCAGATATTTGAGAAGAAAACAACTTGCTTGATAACTGCAGTAGATTCCAATGATCTGTGAACATGAGAGCACTTTTTGGAGTCAGGTGAATATATCCTACTTGAAAGAATTCCTATTAATGTATAATCAAGATATTACATCTACCATATTTATTCCTACATCACAGCATTTTCAATCTTTTTTACTGAAACAATGTAGGAAATTCAGTCTGATTTTCCATGACTCAGAATGACCCACCCATCCCTCTATCTCATTCTTTGTATTTTTTGTCTTAAACTATCTAACAGTAAATATGGAGAATTCGCTCAAGAATCATTCTTTCTATCTGGAAATATAGTATAGAAGATAAGGAATTTTACCTTTACATAGACAACCTGTTTTTGGAGCCTTATCTCCTATAATATAGTTTCCTGAAACCCCCTAGGAATGATCCCTGGGCATATAGCCAACACTATAACCTGAGCATTGCTACCTGTGGCCCCAAAAATAAAAACCAAAAAACATGTTTTAGTATACTGTCATACCACCCTGAACGTGTCCAGCCTTGTGTATCTTGGAAGCTAAGCAAAGTCGGGCCTAGTTAGTACTTGGATACCAAACCGCCTGGAAATACTGGGTGCTGTAGGCTTAAACAACAACAATAAAAAAAAATGTTTTAAATGCTTGTATAACAATCATATACAATATTTTTTATTTTTAGAATTGGATGCCTTTTTGTAAAATGATAATAACAAAAAGAAAGGATAAATTGTTGAACATTTTATGAAGTTAAGAATGGTTGTCTATTATTAATTCATCATTATTTTGTTAATATATTTATTTATTAACATATATTTTAGGTACATAAAATCACAATTTTCATATATGTTTCATCACACCTACATCCAATCAACAAATCTCTATTAGTTTTTCCCATTTACACCATCTTCTCTTTAGCATCTTCTTTCTTCTTTTTTTTTTTTTATAAACAAGACTATTTTTTTCCTTTTTTATTAATATTTTTTTTTACCAAAGTAGATTACAAATTATTCAAAGTAGTACTTTAGGTAGATAGTGACATTGACTCAGGAGCATTCCCACTGCCAATGTTGTCCTCCCTCCACCATGTTCCCAGCAGGCATTCCATATCGCCCCTTCTATACCCTCCCCTCAGTATATGTGGTCCCTTCTGTGTATAGCTTGTATATAGATGGGTATCGATTCTGTTGTAGTTGGCTTTGGATTTGGTATTTAAGTCTGATCATTTTTTATTTCTACTCAATGTTAATACGACTATTTGGTATTGGTGCCCTCCATTATTTCTCTCTCAATTTGTGAGGCAGAACACTCCTTTTTCCCTTTCTTTTCTTAAACATCTTCTTTCTTCTTTACATTCTTAGCTTATATGATTACTTTTTAATGCTTTGGTTTTGTGATTTATTTTTTTATTATATTACACATGTGTCATAAATCATAAGGTATTTATTTCTCTTTCAATAGCCTTTCCTAATTAGCATTATCACCTTAAGTTATCTATTTTGCAGTAAATGCAAAGTTTTATTTTTTTGCCATAGGTAAGTAATATTCAATTATATGTATGGGATATATATATTCATATATAATGTGTCTTCATCCAATTTCCTGTCTATGAACATGTGGGTTTTTTTTCTTCATATCTTAGATACTGCGAATTGTGCTGCAGTGCATAGCAAGGGAGGCCATATTTTAATTGCATTTTTATATTACTCTGTTATATACCCAGAAGTGAATTTCTTGACTTTATCCTTTATAATCCCACACCTTTAAATAAATCTTTCAGGACATTCTCCTCTATGTAGTTTTCTGTTCATGTTTATAAGTGTGAAGTTTCAGTCATCATAGTGATTAGTGTGATCTTCTCTCTGTGGTGACATAATGGAGATCCTGACAGGACAGCATCTTCATTCTGTACCACAGTCAGCCATTTGGATAACACCCTATGAACTATTTTCCTTCTAGATTTTTTTCTGTTTCTGAAATACTTCATTTTAATATTTTCTTTAATTTTGTCGCACATTTTAAATTTATGAACAATTTACTCTCTTATCTCTAGACCTTTATAATGTTACTTAGTTCAAACTCCATACCAACTTTAGAAAAGCTTCTTGGATCATTTTTCACTACATATTCTTTAATTTTTATGTAACTTTATTAGATATATTATTTCTCATTATTATTTTATGTCTTATTATTGATTTTTTATTTATATCTAAGATTTCCCTATGATTAGTAATATAAAATGGATATTAACTTTGTGTCAAATTGTCATATGTTTTTCATCTTAATATACATAAGTACATCCTATTTCAGAACTAAATGTTTGCAATAGATCCAGAAACAGCTAATTACCTACATAATATTTGTTTTCAATTGTATTGTATATGACTAAAGGGAAACTTGTAAAATAGGTCTTTTATTTTTATTTTCTTTTTTGATTTTTGGGTCACACCAGGCAGCGTTCAAGGGTTACTCCTAGCTCTATGCTCAGAAATCTCTCCTAGCAGTCTCTGGGTACCATATAGGATGCCGGGATTCAAACCAACATCCGTCTGTATGCAAGGCAAACACATTACCTCCATGCTATCTCTCCGGCCCAATAAATGGTTAATATATTTAATTTATTTTTCTTCCAAATATATGTTTCTTAATTCAGAAGATTGAAAATAAATAAAATACCTTAAGGGATTTGCAAAATGTGACTGACTGGGAATATAGTGATTCTTTCTCAATATTTAACCTCAGAGTTCTTGGTAAAATAGCAATGAAGTATTATTTATTAAGTAATCAAATAGTCAAAAATAGTAATTGAATATATGTAATATTGTAATTAATAATAGGTTGACAAATGTAATTACAGATCAATGTTTTGTTTTTGTTTTACAGCCAAGAAGGCTCTGTATAAAACAGTCAGTATATTGAATATCCAAGTATGTTTAATCCATGTCAAGAAATATAGGGGCTGGGGCCGAGAGATAGCATGGAGGTAAGGCATTTGCCTTTCATGCAGGAGGTCATCGGTTCAAATCCCTGCCTCCCATATGGTCCCTCGTGCCTGCCAGGAGCAATTTCTGAGCCTGGAGCCAGGAAATACCCCTGAGCACTGCCGGATATGATCCAAAAAAAAAAAAAAAAAAGGGCCCGGAGAGATAGCACAGCGGCGTTTGCCTTGCAAGCAACCGATCTAGGACCAAAGGTGGTTGGTTCAAAACCTGGTGTCCCATATGGTCCCCCATGCCTGCCAGGAGCTATTTCTGAGCAAACAGCCAGGAGTAACCCCTGAGCACCGCCGGGTGTGGCCCAAAAACAAAACAAACAAACAAACAAAAAATTACAAAAAAAAGAAATATAGGGGCATTTTGATAGACTATTATTGTTGACATATTACAGTTTAATATTAGATTCTCCTAAACCAAACCACATTAGTAGAAAGATTAAAAAAAGTGCAATAATGTTTATATTATGAATAATGTTATCATATTTACCATAGTAATTTATATCACACTTTGTTTGATCTGGGACCCTCAAACTGAGATAACTTCAAAAAAATAATAAATTATTGTTATTTTTTTAATTACCTACATTCACTCTGACTAATGGAAGAGGTTCTATATCGTTTACCCTAGTAGACAATCTTCTGAGCATAATTATTTTAGACTCTCAGCAGTTATACATATGTGTATTATAAATTTCTCATAATGAACAATGACTCACATAGCAGTCTATAATAGAATGCTATTCAAAATATAAAAAAAAATCACTCAAAAATCTTGGCAGGAATAATGATGTACCAAAGGCTAAGTACTAATGAAAAGTCAAAAGACTCCTTGACCCTGCAGTTTCATTATCTTATTACGTGAGCACACTTGACTCAAAGGTCAAAGTACTGGTAAGAAAATAGAAGAATTTAGAGAAGATTGAAAACTCACAATGCATTGTCACTATCAACTTAAAGCCTGTGAGGGCACATCCTTAGATTAAAAAGTTCATTAGTATACATGGCTGCCATGTATTAAAGAGAACAGCTTTATCCTTAGAAAACATACATCACATAAAATATCTGTATTCAGTTACATTTATGACAGTAAGATTGAAATATAAAACAGTATATGAAAACATTGTCTTAATTTTACCGATTTTTTCAGTTTTTTTAAATGAATTCTTTTTTATAAAGTTGCATGCAATTATATTTAGATGCATATTCATGTAAAACATTTAAAATACAAATGATAAATAATGCTACTACAACCATTGTAAGGAGTATAACTGAGATAAGTAGAATTGCTGTTAGTATAAAATAAAAATACTTCAAACAAAAAAGAAGGAAGTCTTTCAAAGGCTTTGTGCTCTGGGAATCACTCCTACATCGCTTGGATAACCATATGTGGTGTTAGAAAAGGAATAGGAATCAAACAATAGTATAGCTATGTGAAAGATACATGCCTTTACCTATCTCTGGTTCAAAAGAATATTTTAGGGGGCCGGCTATATGACATGGAGGTAAGGCATTTGCCTTGCATGCAGAAGGTCGGTGGTTCGAATTCCGTCATCGCATATGGTCCCCTGAGCCTGCCAGGAGTGATTTCTGAGCATAGGGCCAGGAGTAACCCCCGAGTGCTGCCGGGTGTGACACAAAAACCAAAAGGATATTTTAATTATTCTTTTTAATTTAATAATAATAATAATAATCCATGGTATTCAGGGCTTATTCCTGGCTCTGTGTTCAGGAATCACTCCTGAAAGTGCTTGGATAACCATGTGGGGGGTCAGGAATAAAGTAACAGATTATGTATAAAACAGGTGCCTTTATCTCACTATCTCAGGTTCAAAAAATTTTATTTATTTTAATTAGCATTGTTAAGTTTAGGCCACACTCGGTGTTATGCAGGGTTTATTCCTGGCTGTATTCAGGGATAACTTCTGTTCAGTTTGGGGATCTAATATTCAAAAATATTCTAAGAAGGATGATAAAATGAGCAGAGATCATTGCATATATATTTCATTTTGGGGGGAGCAGGAAAACAACTAGAGCTTAAATTTTGTTTTGTATAACATAAACAAAAATTATCAAAATAGGGGCCAGAGTGGTAGCACAAGAGGCAGGACACTTTGTTTTCAGGAGGTTGATCCAGGAAGGACCTGGGTAGATCCTGGCATCCCATATGTCCCCAGAGCCAGGAGTGATTTCTAAGAAGAGAACCAGGAGTAACCCCTGAATGACGCCAGATGTTGCCCCCAAAATATCGAGAGAGAGAGAGAGAGAGAGAGAGAGAGAGAGAGAGAGACAGACAGAGACAGAGACAGAGACAGAGTGAGAGTTATCTTGTTTAACAGAGAGCCTCAGTACACTTCTAGCATTTAGTATGAATATTTATATATCAAGAAGGCAATGAAGGTGAGATGTGCATGTTGGAACCAAATGCATGGGCTAGCAACACACATGTGTGACCCATGATTTACCGTATTTTACGGCTTATAAGATGACTTTTGAAACAAAAAAAAAAAGTCAACCAAAAATCGGGGGTCGTCTTATACACCAAGTATATCCCGAAAATTTTTTCAATATGCCACTAAACGAAAATTGTCTGAATATTGCCACAAGACGAATTTTCCAACTCGTGAATTTTCCGATCACTGCCAGGCTGCTCAGACCGCCTTTCTAACTCGGCCAATCTAAGCAGGCTTTTTATACTTGCAAATTATACAGTGTTCTGTACTCAAATCTACACTGTAAAAAGCCTGCTCACATTGGCCAGAGTCAGAGAGGAAGTCTATTACAGTATAACCTTTGGACATTTGCTTGTTGTGATTGGCTCACTGTGGAAGATACAGTTGCAGCACAGGAATGTTCTGTCTGATACAGCGAATATAGGCCTAAACCTATGTTTTAACTGTAAAATTAGGGGTTGTCCTGGAAACCCACACACTACAAGAAAAACCCAAAAGACAACGGGAAAACCTATACTCCCAACATAAACATAAGACCTGTATTACACCTCCTCTTTACCTGCCTTTCCCCAAATGTAAGGTAGTCTTTTGCACCTCTTTGGTCCTTTAAATACTCCGTTAATTCATTTTTTAACTTTCTTGTCCACATATACATATGAGAGCACATACATTTTTAATCCTATTTTTTTCTAATCTTTTTTGGGTATGTGACCTGTTTTAGTTTTCCTCTCTGTCCACCCCCAAAGGCACCAACAATATAACGTAGCACCATTTCTCTCTGCAAAGGCACACTAAAAAAGGGGGAAAACTTTCACATAAAAAAAAGAACTTTTATCTACTAGAGATAGAAACTCAGAGTTGTTTACAATACAGGGATAACTCCTACCTTGAAAATATGTCATGTGGAATCAACTTAGACCTCAGGAGATTAGATCCCATCCATCCAACCTTGAACCCTGGATCCCAGTCACAGAAATGGCACAGTCCTTCACAACAGCTGCAGGTAACAAACCCCATCCGGAACAACCTTATTACTGCTGGAACACCAACGAGTGCCAGTTCTAATACGATATCCTGACACCGAGGAAAAGGGGAATAACTTGATTTAAGAGCAGGTTATCCTGCCCTACCAGCCACCGATAAGACAAAATCAGAAGATTTGTCACCTGCTGGTAGGTCCAGAAGCCAAAAACGCGATTTACAGAGGACTGGCTGCTAGAACCATGACCAGACTGTATATATCTTGGGACCAATAAAAAAGCCCTAGCCTAGGGTTTGAGCTACGACCTGCACAACAACATGATCCCCAGTTCCAAAGGTCTGGCAGAGACAACTGTAACGGAATGGGGCTTCTGGAAACGCAAGGAAAGGCGGTATCCTAGGTGCCATCCCAGGGTTAGTGCCAAGACCAAGACCACCAACCACAGAAGATGGACTGGAGTGACACTGAGGGAACAGAACTTCTACAACCACAAAGACTGACTTCATCATAAGTCCCACCCCTGTAACTGTGCAGATACTGAGATCTCTAGATACAGAGGTCTCACTATAACAGCCAGGATGGAGCAGAAGCCTCCCAAACTCCACAAATGCACCACCAGGAGAATAAAGGATCATGAACAGAGTCTATAGTTGATCCCATGACAATATACTCCAAGGGCGGAGAAACCCCATATCTCTTAGGCCATGTGAATTCCTTTTTGAATGACCCCAATATTTACTGTGCCTGGGCAGGAGGGGAAAAAAAACCACATTGTTTATTTTTCATATATTACTTTTTATCTTCATGTACTACTGTTATTATTTTTATTTACCTATCTATTTTTGGTCGATTTCTTTGTTTTAGTGTGGTTATTGAAGTTATTGCCCCCCACTTATCTTTTATTCTCCTTTTTTTTTCTTCTTCTTTTCAGATTTCTGGGTGGCACCCGGCAGTGCTCAGGGATTGTGCCTGGCTCCGGGCTCAGAGATTGCTCCTGGCAGGCACGAGGGACCATGTGGGGTGCAGAGATTCAAGCCGATGACCTCTTGCATGAAAGGCAGATGCCTTGCCTCCATGTGATCTCTCAGGCCCCTTCTTTTCTCTCTTCATGGGCTCTGCCATGATGCCTTTCTCAAGACCATGGCATTTCTTGTTTGTTTGTTTGTTTGTTTGTTTTGTTCTGTTTTTGGGGTGCTTAGCGTTATTGTTGGAACTCTTAATAGACATTTGACACTTCATTTCGTAGGGGTGGACTGTTTCACCTTCTTTTTCTCCTTCGTCTCTCAAACCCATGGCGAGAGCCTCTAGAAGAATTCTGCTTATTCCCAGAGTATTAGACTTTTACCCCAGTTTATTATTTTTCTCCTCTTCAAACAAAACCACATAACTTGAACTAGCTAGTCCTGCCCCCCAATTAGAGGGGGAAATAAAGGAGGCATCAGGACCAAACAGGTGTAAGACTACGAAGTAATAGGATAGGTACAGAGGGGACCACATATTCTAGCAGCCCTGGGGGTGAGGGAAGAGGATATGGAAGGTAGGACAAAAACGGAGGAGTAAGGAAGACAAACCGGTGATGGGAATCCCCCCTGATTTTATGTAAATATGTACCTAAAATATTATTGTCAACAATATGTAAGCCACTATGATCAAAATAAAAATTATGTTAAAAAAAATTAGGGGTTGTCTTATATGCCCGGTCATCTTATACACCGGAAAATACGGTAAATGTGTGTCATAAAAAGTGGTGCTCTAGGGCCATAGCATCAGCACAGCCGTATGGCACTTGCCTTGCACGAGCCAAACCTGGTGGGCTTTTATTCAATTCCTGGCAACCCATATATTCCCCCAAGGCTGCCAGGGTCGAGTTCTGAGCACAGAGCCAGGAATAACCACTGAGCGCAGCCGGGTGTGAGCCAAAAACAAAAACAAAGAATATTGGTGTTCTAATTCACCATGTTACATAACACAGCATGGTTCTCTAGCTGTGTATCCAATATTTTCTATTTTGCATCTAAGGGATTAAAAAATTAACCAAACGAACTAAAGAATTAGGGCTACAGCAATCAATTGTTCTTTAGAAAAACCTTTTCTTTGGTTTTTGGCTCATACCCAGTGATACTCAGGCTACCTCCTATATCTGAGCTCAGGAATCTCTTGGCATTTCTGGTATTCTTGGGACATTTCTATATAGGGTGCTGGGATTTGAACTCAAGTCAGTTGCACACACAAAAAAATTGACCTCCCACTGCACGATTGCTTATAATTTCATTTGCTTGACTTTACCTTGTCTTCTCACTTATAAAAGTAATTTATAAAGCACCGTATCTTTATTGAGGTCCTGAGAGAGAAAGATGGATACAATGGTGACAGATGAATTATGAGAATAATACATGAAAAACATTTATTAATACTACTGTAAAAATTGAAAATAAATAAAGATAAATTGGAGCAGCCAAATATTAGTTTTATATAGGTTGTTGATCTATAGCTGAATAAATGTACTTTTGTTTGATATAGGTATGGCATGGCAAATTTTCCTGTGTATACAGATTATTGTAGGACATTTTATCTTAAATGCTAATTAATCATATTATATAAATAAATTATATAAATTAATTAAAATTAAATCAAATTAATTATATAAATATAAATGAATCATATTAATACTACAGGATAATAACAATAATGGATAATTCTACTTCTATGATTGAACATTCTGCGTAGATATATTCATGCTGCCTAGTGAGCACCAGCACTGATTTTAAATATTCTAAATATTAAAAATAGTTAATAGTTAATAATATTCAATTTGTACTCATTCTCATGTTGATTTAACAACTTTTCAACTTTTTATTAGACTGACACCACACATTTCATGTCATACAACAGATGCAAATATTATGCGATTTATCTTTGAAAACAAAGTTGAATTAGCAGTTACCAACTTTAGAGAGTGGAGTATTGTGTTTTATGGTTGACTTTTTTTTTTAGCCTGTGTTACTTGAGGTACCCACTATTATTTTACAATTTAATAAGATTGTCTTATAATTACAGCAAAACATCACTTTCTAATTGTATCTCTCTAAGTAAACCCCTGGGGTATCTAGCAGTGTTGAAACTTGCTAACTTTATTTTATTTACAATAAAGTTAGAAGAATACAATTAAAATTTTTGTCAAAACTAACAAAGCTTTGATTATGTATTTGCTATCATTACAGCAACCATATACATCACGAATTTCACACCAGTTTTTGTGACATTTGAAATTATGAATTTTAAATTCCTTTTGAAAGGAGATAATTAAACCAAACATGCTCAATGTTCTATTTTTTTTAATTTCTGATATTCTAAAATAATGAACTAGGATCCACAACAAGATTTATGCTTCTTTTTATTATTCATAATAAATAATTCAGAAGCAATATTTAAGGTATCATCTTTCTTATCGTCACATAAAAACTTTTCACACATAAAAACAGTAATCTACCATTGGGGGTAGGTTAAAAATTTGAGATTATAGTTCTTTAAGAAAACTTATATATCACTTGACATGAGCTCATAACATTGTTAGAATTAAAATTGAAAGTGTACAGTCTACAAAACTTTCCAAATAGAATAGTAAATATTCTAAACTCCTATATCTCAAATCATCTTTCTGTTACCTTCCTTTGTAAATCTGAGAATTGTGCTGTATAAAAGTCATTGGCATGAGCTCTGATCTATCTTACTGATAAATGTGTCCCTTTAGTGTCCTGTCCTATTATTTTATTCATTACTTGAATGTACTTTCTATACACACATATCAAATTAAAGTTATACTTTCCTATCAAATAGTTCCATCATCATTTCATCCATAACTTTCTGTGTTCAAGCTTCTATTATTGAGTAGATACATGTTATTTCTAAGGAATAATGTCTGTTCTTATATCACAGACCTCAAATTATTATTGTATTGTAATATGTTTCTCAGCTTTTGAAAGCCATACTTAACTGATTTGTTATACTGTACAACAAAAATATATTGATTTAAACTGTAGCATGATGACTGCCAAAATACATGAGAGATATATCTGTAATTAATTAAAACTCATTAGAATATTATCTTTCTTTCTCTATAAAACTTAAACAAGTTATCTGCATTCTGATGAATAATAAATAAATTTATTATACACAATTACATTTCTGCATAATATTCTTATAGTTTGTTCACCTTAATGATAATAATTATCCAGCTAACTTACTTTAAAACTATGTATGTTTCCATAAAAATCCATATCATATGTAAATGTGAAATAATTTAAATTTATAAAAATTGCTCAATTATCATTTAACATAATCTACTTTTGATATGTATTGTCCATAGAGATGTTTATCTCTCGTATATTTTTTTATTTATTTTTTTGAGGGGCCACACCCGGTGATGTTCAGGGGCTACTCCTGGCTGTGCGCTCAGAAATTGCTCCTGGCTTGGGGGAGCATATGGGACATGGGGGATCGAACCTCGGTCCATCCTAGGTTGCTCCAGCAAGGCAAACACCTTACCTCTTGAGCCACTGCTCTAGTCCCATTGTTCTCTATATATCATATGGTTCCAGGTCTAATATCAAGGTTCTTAGTCCATTTTGATTTGACCTCCGTGCATGGTGTTAGATGGAGTTCCGAGTTTGCTTTTTTTGCATGTGCCTGAACAGTTGTCCCAACAGCACTTGTTGAAGAGGCTATTCTTGCTCCATTTTGCATTTCTGGCCCCAGAATTTTTCTTTAATTTTTGGCTTGAGGTACCCCTGCGGATGCTTGGGAACATCACAGCTGGGTACTTGGAAGTTACCCCTAGAACAGCTGGGATAAATTATGCAACCAGAGCTTAAATATGAGCTTCCTACTTGCAAAGTATATGCTTCAGTCTGTTGATATATCAGTAAAGTTTACTATAACTAGAAGATTTATATTATAAATTTAATTTACTTGGTCAAATTATTATAATTTCAATACAAATGCATAAAAAAGGATATGACAGTGAGTAAACATCTCTCCCATATTTTTATTTAATCCAATTATTTGAAGGCAACTAAAGTGTTGAAAAATAAAGATACATTGATAATAATAAAAAGAAAGCATTTAAAATGATAAATTTTATTTTATATGTTCCTTTTGGAAAAATTCAGAAGAATGTTTAGCGCTTTTTCTAATTGATATGTTTAAGCCATGAACAACTTTTGCCTCATTGATTTAAATTGCATAAGAGCAATAGAAAGGCACAGTTTATGTAATACTCTTAAACATTAAAATTATTAATGTATAACAAGTACCATATCATAAAATTTTAAAACTTAAATGTGCACATGAAAATTACTTTGTAGATGTGGGAATATACTGTGCATAAAACAAAGCAAGGGGATTTCTAAAACTGTAACTGAGTTTACACCTTGTTGTGCTAAGAGCTAATTCTTTTTTTAACTTCTCTCTCTGTCTCTCTCTCTGTCTCTCTCTCTCTGTCTCTCTCTCTCTCTGTCTCTCTCTCTCTCTTTGTTTTGGGGCTACACCCGGTATACTCAGAGGTGTCTCCTGGCTAAGCGCTCAGATATTGCTCCTGGCTTGGAGGACCATATAGGTTGCTGGAAGATAGAACCACTATTCCTTTCCACTGAACCCCTGGTGTTCCATATGGTCACCCCAAGCCAGAAGTGATTTTGGAGCACATAATCAGGAATAACTCCTGAGTGTCACCGGGAATGATCCAAAAAGCAAAAAAAAAAAAAAAAAAAAAAAAAGGATATTCTCTCCAAGAGTGTTATTCTACATTTTAACAAGAAATAGACATCATTAGTTTCTTCATCTATGAAATGTAAATAATTTCTTTATAATTCAAATTGTAAAGCAAATGTCACATATATAATTAGCTAAAAAGTAGTTCTTAAATAAAAAATAAACAGTTTTTATTTTTCTCGATTCCCACAAATGAGTGAGACTATTTTGTTTGTCTCTCTTACTCTGACTAATTTCACTCAGCATAATAGTTTCCATTTCCATTCATGTATAGAAAAATTTCATGAATTCACTTTTTATGATGGCTACATAGTATGTACCACAGTTTCCTCAGTTACTCATCTGTTGCTGGGCATCAGATTTCCAGAACATGGCTATGGAAAATAATGCTGCACTGAATATAAGTGTGCAGAAGGCATTTTTTGTATTGTGTTTCTGTGTTCCTAAGGTATATCCCTAAAAGTGGTATAGCTGGATCATACAGGGGTTCAATTTCTAGTTTTTCAAGGAATCTCTTATTTGTTTTTCGAAAAGGTTGGACAAGACAGCATTCCCACCAATGTTGAATGAGAGCTCCTTTCTCTCCAAATCCCTACAAGCACTTATTGATTTTTGTGTGTGATGTATGCCAGCATATCTGTGATATTTAACAAAAATAAATGACAGTATTGTTATAATACTCAGAGACAATAGATATGAGTGTTTGGAAGGAATGGACCACAACATGAAGCTTACCACAAAGTGTGGTTATTGCAATTAGAGAAATAACTGCACTAACAACTATGATGACAATGGCAGTGGATGAGAGAAATAAATGCCTGTCTTGAATATAGGAAGTTGGTGGGGAAGGAATGATATTGGGGGGCATTGGTAGTGGGAAGATTGCATTGCTGAGGGGTAATGTCAATTTTTATAACTGAAACCCAAGTACAAATATGTTTATAATCATGATGCTTAAAGATATTATTATTAAAAATAGCTGCTTCCCCCCAAATGTTCAATATATTCTTTATGTTTTGAATTTTATATTCAATTTTTAACATTTATTAAAGTGCTTCATAAATAAACATATTTAGAAAGATATAAGTATAGATTGGTTTTTTAGAACACAACTCATGCTCAGGTCTTACTCCTTGTTCTGTGCTCAACCAACCAGTACTCAAGGACAATATATAGTGTCAGAGAAATAACTAGGGTTGTCTCTGTGAATGAGAAGTACCTACCTTCCTATAAAATCATTCCTTACCTTGTTTATAATAATTTAAAAATATATCTTTATTTGACATTTGACCAAACATGTAACAATTATGAATTAATATTTTCTCAATACACATTTCTAATAACTCAAAATACCTTGGGCTTTCCTAAAAATAAGTGCCTAATTCAAGAAAATAATTCACAATCTTTAATCTTATAGGTGTAAGTAACTTAAAATCAAAGGAGAACTACTTCATAGAGTTCCTCTGATATCCATAACTGTTCATGTTGCTTTCTAATTTAATTCTAAAATATTCATGAAGATTAACTGTGTTTTCAGTTTTACTGTCTTTGTTCAAGAAAGCTAGAATATAACCTTAATATTTTAAAGTTCAGTTTCAAAATCATAAAAATCTTAGACATGTATTAATGATATATGTATCTATAAATAAATACATAGAATCACATGCACTTATCTATTTTGGTGGGAAGGGCTGGTGTGGGACCATTTTCTGTTATTGCTAAAGGTTTATTTCTGGTACTAAGCCCAGGGATTAATTACTACTGGCATGGCTTCCGGGACCATATGGGGTGCTATGGATTTGACCTTGTTCAAATGTAAAATGCCCTACCTATGTACTGTCACTTTGACTATATGTTTAATATTAATTTCAATGCCAATGTGGATTTAAGTCTGTACATTTATTCTATAATTTATATGATCTAAATATGTACATATATAAATCATTTTTATTTATTTTAGAGTTGTAACTCTTAAACAATGCTCAGAGGACCAGAGCTTAGTCATGGTGATGTTTGGTCATTCAGAATAAAGAGCTCAATTTTAGTTTTGGAGACTTGTTGCTACTCATCACTGGCACTGATGGTCAAAATAGCAACAGCATGAGATTGTGTAGATTAAGTTCATATAATTGCTGATACAAAGCACATGCCCCATATGCCTATGCTATCACCATGGGCCTATGTATAATTTTATTTATTTTTTGTATATTTAATTTTTATATTAAAAAAGTTTTAAATTAAAGCTCTGAGAAAACTTTACAAATTATAAAAAGGGCTTATACTGTCCTTCAAAAGTAAAATATATAGAATATATTTATTTAATATCACAAGAATTTCTGTTATTTTGACAGACAATATTGGATAAAGGGAGTTGTAAAGTCTGATGACAAATTTTATTTTTATGCACTCTCAATATACTGATGTCTGAATATTCCCAAAGTATTTATTTTAAAATATCCATTTATAAAATCAGAAAAGTCATAAATAGATTTTCCATACAGACTTAGCAATATCTAACATCTATTAAAATAAAATATTTAAAGTGAACCTTCTTTAAGTCAATAAAAACTCAAGTTGTCAAATCCTTGTTCCTCAAAATAATATTAATGATTTTTTATTTTCAAAATTCAACATTGATTTTGATGATAAAAGTATCAGTCTAGAAAATTCACATATTTATAAAATTTTCAAATGGTAAAGTTACAGTAAATACTCCATTTGAAGACTTGCAGACTACCCAGAATGAATAGAGTCTAGTTCATAGCAAGTATTCACACTGAATAATATTATTTAAAATTACAGTAGTATGAAACCAGTTGAGTTAAAATTAAAGCTGAATTATGAAGTAGATTTTAAAAAATCTTAATAAGAAGTTTAAAATCATCAATTCCAAAATTATTCAATGCTCTTTCAAAAATTATAATATACTTTTTATATTTTCCTTTAAAGTAAACATTACATTTAAATAAGAATTAATTGCTAAAATTTAATAAAAATATCCTTTTTTTGTTGTTGTTGTTTTGGGGGGCCACACTTGGTGATGCTCAGAGGTTACTCCTGGCTATGTGCTCAGAAATTGCTCCTGGCTTGGAGGACCAGATGGGACGCCAGGAAATCAAACCGCAGTCTGTTCTAGGTTAGTGTGGGCAAGGCAGATGCCTTATGCTCCATGCCACTGCTCTGGGCCAATACACTTTTCTGTAAAAAAAAAAAAACTAACTTTAAAATTGGATTATTGGGTCCTGAAAATTTGTTCAGGAAGTAAAATGTTTGCTTGTCACGAACTAGATAACAGATTTAAAATTCATTACAACATATTGTCCCTGAGAACTTATCAATTGACTTTCCTTTGGACAGCACCAAAAATTGATGCAAACCATTCCAGTTATGATACAAAACAAAAGAAAACAAAGATATTCTAGATGGTACTTATAGAGTCTCTTGAATTCCTCCAAACAGTGCTTACATTAACTATAATTAATTCAGAAGAAGAGCTAAGTCCAGAGCCTTCTTTATTGCACCTTGTTTTTCTTTTTACAATGCTAATATTGATTAATAAATTGATCTGGGCATCTGTTTAAAGTTATAACTAGTAAAATATGTCCATATAATTCTAGTCTGAGGATGTATAATCACTTTTCCCACTTGAAAATAAAAGTCAGATTATGACTTAATCTGTTATATTTACCTGCACCTATTTTCCAATTTATTTTTATTCCTTTTTTCCTAACGAGTTTTTCTGGAAATTAATTAAAAAATAAAGACAGATTGGTAGTCAACTAGATAGTAAAGCAGGTAAATCTCTTGCTTTGTCCATTACTGACACAATTTTTAAACATGAAACTCCACATAGTTCCCTGAGCCTCCAGTGGGTAATCTATGCCTGCAGAATCAGGTGTAAGCCCTGAGTACATTTGGTGTGGCCAAAAACAACATCAACAATAAAAATAGAGTCCTAGTTAAAAATTTAAGAAGGAAATTTACAGAGTGATTTGGAATGGTTAGACCTAGCACATTTGGACAAAAAGATTTTTTTTTTTTTGGTTTTTGGGCCACACCCAGCTGTGCTCAGGGGTTACTCCTGGCTGTCTGCTCAGAAATAGCTCCTGGCAGGCACGGGGGACCATATGGGACACCGGGATTCGAACCAACCACCTTTGGTCCTGGATCAGCTGCTTGCAAGGCAAACGCCGCTGTGCTATCTCTCCGGGCCCCATGATTTTTAAACCATTTTACGTGAGTGGATGACCTAAGTAATGGTTTCAGAAAGATAAAACCTGTATTTGCAAAGCTACTGCTTAAGAAGAAAATTAATCTACAAAAGGCCCAGGAATTTATTGTAGCATTTGACACTGATTAGCACAAACTGGCACTAAATGGATATTGGTATCAGTTAGTGTGGAGGCACAGGTTAGCAAAGACAGCATAAGTTGGTACAAACTTCTTTATGTTGACATGCAGGGGAATAGATGTGAACCAGGAAGGATAAAATGATTGGCCAGAATTTACTTTGATAAACATGTGGTTGGGTGTGATAACAGCCATACCACGAACTGGTATTGGTTGAAATGTGTTGATATAGATCAGTACAGGCTGGCCATTTTTGTCATGAACTGGCATATATTGGTGTTGATTGGCAAAGTGTGACAGACTATAATGAAGTGACATTGACTGACATAACTTGTCAAAGGAATCACCGGTTGACTGACAGCTCTTTCACAATATAGAACTAATTGTTCATACCTGGAACATGTTGGCTTTGACTGATATAAGTTGAGAAAAAATAACACATTTTGGGAAGGATGGAACAGATTGGGCTGCATTTATGTAGGTTGGGGTCTATTTCATGGGTGCACATGAAGTAAATTAAACAGATTGGTATGGAATAAAACACTGTCATGGTCTGGCACAGGTTGGTCTAGGCTGATAAAAGTGGCATGTGTTTTCATAGACTCAACCTTATTGACATGTGCTTGATACCATTTTGTATCATGTTGCACAGTTAATGTGTTTTGGTAAATTTGGTACTATATGACCAAATTTAGGTTGCCATGGATTGTTACAGGTTGATTCTGATTGACATGGGCTTCATAAACTTGCAAAGATTTTCATATGCAGAATGGACTGGTACAAGATGGCATATCCTGATTGATTGGTACAGATTTGCATCTGTTAGTACTAGCTAACTGATTGGCATCTTTTGGCATGGACTAACATAGAAGGGAATTTTTGACATTTGACTCAGGTTGGGACTGACTGGCAGTAATTGGTATAAAGTTCACATATTGGCAAAAACTGGCAGTCACTGACACAGCTTGGTGTATAATATCACTGACAAAGATTACTATAAAGTGGCACTGACTGGTTGGAATAGTATAGTGGGCACTGGCTTGCAAAAATTGGCACTAATGGCACATATTAAAAAATATTAACTGGCTCATTTTGGTCTTGGATGGCATAAACTGTACATGTTGGTACAGACTGACTCTGGTTGTGTAAGGTTTTAAGTAGGTCATTCCCTTTTAAAAATCCCTACAATTCCAGTCTCTTTCATTTTCTCACATTTCACTAACACAACTCTGTCTTACTCACAATTTATCCCATGCTGTGAATGAAATGCCTATACCTCAATTTTATTTTGGGTCCCCAGTTTCCCAATTTCAAGATCATTTTCTTTTATTATTGACTTTTAGAGTGGACAGAGAAATTTATTAGGATCAATTTTATCTATTGCTTTCAGAATTCTGTAACTGCAATAAGGTCACAAAAAGTTACTGCTCCTTTATGAAAATGAATACGCCCAATTTCCTCAAACTTTTCTCTCAAATAACATCATTGATTGTGATATACTCTGTGCTCTACACTTTCAAGGGTAATTATGCCTTTAAGTGCCTATGCCAACGAGTATTTTACAATGTGTTCCAGTCATGTACAGAATCACACCAGAATTGCTCTGGTTTAAATGGAATTGTTTTAAAAGAGTTTCAGATATCTTTTTAGACATGCATTAGAATTTAGATACTTAGATACCATGGTAACTATAAAATAATGTTCTTTCTGTCAAGGTCATTTGCTTAATGCCCATTTACTGAAATTAGCACATTATTTCTCAGGTTTGTCTGTATCATAATTATCTTTCCCTGAGCTGTGCACCAATTTAGTTCTCATCTGACACAAAATTGTCACGTGCTTTATAGCAATATTCTTATTATTCACAATAAATTGAAAATGTACCATTTTTAGAGTTGTCCATTTCTTGTAAGGTCAACAAAAGTTATTTTAGTTGTAAATAATAATTTAAAGGTAAATCAAGAAAATTCATTGTATTAAAATTCTATAAATATTTCAAAGATAAAATTACATTGAATAATAAATTGTATAAGTCTTAGTCAAATAGTCTTTAGATATGATCTAAACTCAATTATTATATAAATTAAGGTAGTAATAATTAGTAGCAATGTAGACACAGGTAAGTAAATATCAATAATTTATCAACAGACTCTATCAAATGAACCTAAGTATTTAAGTGCAATGCTATACCTGCTTTTTCTTATATTATGTATTAAAGTCATATATACTGATAGAGACAATTTAAAATAGAATTTATTTTAAATTTATTATAAATTTTATTTTAAATTATTTTAAAATAGATTTTATTTATTTAAAATATATTCTCAAATATTACTTTAACATTTATATTGAAAAATATCCATATTCTTGTAAGGATTCTATAGAATCTGTCTCTAAAGATAGTAGGACCAGAGAAGGAAGGAAGGAAGGAAGGAAGAAAGAAAGATAGAAAGGAAGGAAGGAAGGAAGGAAGGAAGGAAGGAAGGAAGGAAGGAAGGAAGGAAGGAAGGAAGGAAGGAAGGAAGGAAGGAAGGAAGGAAGGAAGGAAGGAAGGAAGGAAGGAAGAAAGGAAGAAAGGAAGAAAGGAAGAAAGAAAGAAAGAAAGAAAGAAAGAAAGAAAGAAAGAAAGAAAGAAAGAAAGAAAGAAAGAAAGAAAGAAAGAAAGAAAGAAAGAAGAAGAAAGAAAGAAAGAAAAAGAAAGAAAGAAAGAAAGAGAGAGAGAGAAAGAAAGAAAGAAAGAAAGAAAGAAAGAAAGAAAGAAAGAAAGAAAGAAAGAAAGAAAGAAAGAAAGAAAGAAAGAAAGAAAGAAAGAAAGGAAAGAAAGAAAGAAAGAAAGAAAGAAAGAAAGAAAGAAAGAAAGAAAGAAAGAAAGAAAGAAAGAAAGAAAGAAAGAAAGAAAGAAAGAAAGAAAGAAAGAAAGAAAGAAGGAAAGAAAGAAAGTAAAGAAAGAAGGGAGGGAGGGAGGGAGGAAAAAAGGGAGGGAGAGAGGTGAGGCGAGGCGAGGCAAAACAAGGTGGAAAAAAGAGAAGTACACCAAGAAGCAAATTTGTGAAAATCATTTTATCTCCAATGAGGCTATAATCTCATTATAGGAAGGTTTAATGGGCTCATGTTGATGACTGACAATTTTGGTACTTCGTTTGTTTCTGAACTATTAAGTAACTTCAGTTACACATTGGCATCTAATTTGGTGTTTTTCTAAGGGAATGGTAGTATCAAACAAAAATGAAGTTGTTAAACTGCCACAAATGCCGCGAAGTGGTCCAAGATTTTCAAGCATTTTAGATAATCCGGATTTGTGTAGCTATGGTTTCACTGACAGGACTTCCAGAAGTACAAGAAGGAGGGGTAAGGTGTCTGCCAATAAATTTCTGGTGATATCAGCACAAGTACTGACACCCCTGTAATTTTGGTCAGATTGGTTTTTCTGCAGAGAAGAGGTGAAGCAGGGAAATAGGTGATTGTGGTGATTGTGGGTGATGGGTATGGCAGGTGTGACATGGCGGGGCAGGGTTTTTACTGCCCACTCCTCCAGAGTTTGCCAGCTTTCAGCTGTGTAGTCCCTCCATACATAATTTTTCATGGCCAAGTTTGTGTCTCTTTAGAGAACTGAGTGTATCTATTGAGCTGGCTGTATACAGGCATGGCGATTGTGTTTGGGAGCATATATTTACTAATACTCAACTTAATCTATTTTTAATTTTGTATGATGGGCCACACCCATATATAATTGAGGATTTATTCCTTGCCCTGCTCAGGCAGTGCTGTGAATCAAACCAAACTTGGCAGTTTGCAAAAGGACTTCATTATCTCCTGTACTTATCTCCTGTACTATCCATGTGACACTTTGTGTTTTAATTTGCTGGGTTAAACAAGTTATTCAACAGAGCATTACATAATAAGCTAGAGTAAAAATTTTTGCTGCTTTTTGGGGGGGCTGCAGAGGTGGCACAGCTGTAGGGTATTTGCCTTGCACTTGGCTGACCTAGGACCTACTGCAGTTCAATCTCCCAGCATCTCCTATGGTCCAACGAGCCAGGAGTGATTTGTGAGTGCAGAGCCAGGAATGACCCCTGAACATCATCGGGTGTGATCCAAGAAAAAAAAAAAAAAGAAAAACAAAAAATATTTTTCTGCTTTTTATGTTTTAAATCTCAATAATTTAAAGAAAATAAATGGAGAAGAAATTGGAAAAGTGGTAGAAAGTAGAAACTGAAAATAGACAGAGTTTACATATCATTGAGGTGAAATAGTTTACACCCAAAAATGTATTGTAGAACCATTGTGTACACATTTTAGCCACATGATTACTGTATTTTTATATTTATTCTCTGAAGATCAATGATCTCATCTTTCAACTTAATATACATAAAAAGTAAAGTACAATGATTTGATAAATTACTAACCCACTGTAAACCAATTTTTGTTTCTTTGGGGGTCAACACCTTTGTGTTTAGATCATACTCCTGCCTCTGCTGGGATGGAGAGCAGATGAGGACCTGGGTAAAAGGCTTGCAAGACAGATGGTTTGTGTTTGTTTGTGTTTGTTTGCTTTTGGGTCACACCTAGCAATGCTTAGGGGTTACTTCTAAGTCTGCACTGAGGATATCTCCTTGTGAGGATTGGGAGATCAGATGAAATATTAGAGATGTAATCTGCAATCTGATTCAGCTGCATTGCAAGGCAAACAACCTAAGTGCAGTAGCTTCCTCACCTAATGCAAATAATTTAACCATTGTACTCTCTCTCTCAGGCCCCATGCACTAATGTTTTCCTTTTGATTTGGTGACACACACAGAAGTGCTCAGAGATTATTCTTGCTTTTCTGTCCTGGATCACTTATGATATTTCTCTTCTGAAGAGACTTCAATTTATTTTATGTTATCATCTTTTATTTTGCTACACCCAGCAGCATTCAAGAGCTACTTGTGACTCCGTGCTCAGAAATTACTTTGGGCAGTCTCAAGGGACAATATGGAATGCCAGAGATTGACTCCTGGTTGGGCACATGCAAGACAAATTTTCTATGTGTTGCTCTGGCTCCTTATCTTATCATTTTAATAGCTATATTACAGGAGCAGGTGCCTTGCCTTACATGTGGCATAATACGTGCCCCCCCCCCCAGCACCACTGCTGGAGGGATCCATGGGCTCTGAGCCAGGAATAAACCCTGAAGAGGTATTGAATGCTTCCTGTAGTGACTTTAAAAGCAAAACATACATAAAGTAATATTAGAACATTGAATGAGCATCGCTTTATAATTACTAAGACTTTTTGCATTTCATATACCTACTGAGATGTATATGCTTTCACTTTATTTCTTAGCTGGTTTTATCTTTATATACATATAATTAAGTAATACTGAACATGACCATATATGCTATATATATCATAACGAGAAACATACAATTCTTTGTTTTCTCCCAATAGAACAAATAAGAAGATATATTTTATATTATGTCATTTATTTCCCAAGAGACTTTTTTTCCATAATTCCACTATTTTGCTTATGCTGTCTGCTAGACTAAAACTTTCCTTGTTCTTTGTGTACACTTATCCAAAACATATTGATGATCATTGCAAAAACATATACAATATATACATATACAATATTAGTATTTGGTAAGAATTTTTAGATTGACAAGCAAATCTTCACTAATGCTTCAATTTTATGTGAATAACCAAATCTCAAAAATAGTAAGAATATAACATAAGGGAAGTAAAATAGATTGGGTAAGGAAGATATAACACTATATATATGGCTATACTTTGGATTATATTTATTTTATATATGCGTGTTTGTCAAGGTGCCACTATATTATAGCAGCATGAATATTTTTTATTTAAGAATATAAATTTATCACATCATAGCCGAAACCAAACTGCTAATGTCCACCTACAACTAACTGTTTATAAAGTCTTTTCAATTTGCTCGCACTCCCAGAGTATATGACATTTTTCTCAATTTTCTTTTTTTTTCTTATTTCTTTTAATTTATTTAAACACCTTAATTACATTTTTTATGTTTATTTTATTTTATTTTTTTTATTTAAACACCTTGATTACATACATGATTGTTTTTGGGTTTCAGTCATGTAAAGAACACCACCCATCACCAGTGCAACATTCCCATCACCAATGTCCAAGTCTCCCTCCTACCCACCCAACCCCCGCCTGTACTCTAAACAGGCTCTCCATTTCCCTCATATATTCTCATTATAAGGAAAGTTCAAAATGTAGTTATTTCTCTAACTAAACTCATCACTCTTTGTGGTGAGCTTCCTATGGTGAGCTGGAACATCCAGCTCTTTTCACTTTTGTGTCTGGAAATTATTATTGCAAGAATGTCTTTCATTTCTCTTAAAACCCATAGATGAGTGAGACCATTCTGCGTTTTTCTCTCTCTCTCTGACTTATTTCACTCAGCATAATAGATTCCGTATACATCCATGTATAGGAAAATTTCATGACTTCATCTCTCCTGACAGCTGCATAATATTCCATTGTGTATATGTACCACAGTTTCTTTAGCCATTCATCTGTTGAAGGGCATCTTGGTTGTTTCCAGAGTCTTGCTATGGTAAATAGTGCTGCAATGAATATAGGTGTAAGGAAGGGGTTTTTGTACTGTATTTTTGTGTTCCTAGGGTATATTCCTAGGAGTGGTATAGCTGGATCATATGGGAGCTCGATTTCCAGTTTTTGAAGGAATCTCCATATCGCTTTCCATAAAGGTTGAACTAGACGGCATTCCCACCAGCAGTGGATAAGAGTTCCTTTCTCTCCACATCCCCGCCAACACTGTTTGTTCTCATTCTTTGTGATGTGTGCCATTCTCTGTGGTGTGAGGTGGTATCTCATCGTTGTTTTGATTTGCATCTCCCTGATGATTAGTGATGTGGAGCACTTTTTCATGTGTCTTTTGGCCATTTGTATTTCTTCTTTGTCAAAGTGTCTGTTCATTTCTTCTCCCCATTTTTTGATGGGATTAGATGTTTTTTTCTTGTAAAGTTCTGTCAGTGCCTTGTATATTTTGGAGATTAGCCCCTTATCTGATGGGTATTGGGTGAATAGTTTCTCCCACTCAGTGGGTGGCTCTTGTATCCTGGGCACTATTTCCTTTGAGGTGCAGAAACTTCTCAGCTTAATATATTCCCATCTGTTAATCTCTGCTTTCACTTGCTTGGAGAGTGCAGTTTCCTCCTTGAAGATGCCTGTAATGTCCTGGAGTGTCTTGCCTATGTGCTGTTCTATATATCTTATGGTTTTGGGGCTGATATCGAGGTCTTTAATCCATTTGGATTTTACCTTCGTGTATGATGATATCTGGGGGTCTACGTTCAATTTTTTGCAAGCGGCTATCCAATTGTGCCAACACCACTTGTTGAAGAGGCTTTCCCTGCTCCATTTAGGGTTTCCTGCTCCTTTATCGAGAATTAGGTGGTTGTATGTCTGGGGAACATTTTCAGAGTATTCAAGTCTATTCCACTGCTCTGAGGGCCTGTCCTTATTCCAATACCATGCTGTTTTGATAACTATTGCTTTGTAGTACAGTTTAAAGTTGGGGAAAGTAATTCCTCCCATATTCTTTTTCCCAATGATTGCTTTAGCTATTCGGGGGTGTTTATTGTTCCAAATGAATTTCAAAAGTGCCTGATCCACTTCTTTGAAGAATGTCATGGGTATCTTTAGAGGGATAGCATTAAATCTGTATAATGCCTTGGGGAGTATTGCCATTTTGATGATGTTAATCCTGCCAATCCACGAGCAGGGTATGCGTTTCCATTTCCGCATGTCCTCTCTTATTTCTTGGAGCAGAGTTTTATAGTTTTCTTTGTATAGGTCCTTCACATATTTAGTCAAGTTGATTCCAAGATATTTGAGTTTGTGTGGTACTATTGTGAATGGGGTTGTTTTCTTAATGTCCATTTCATCCTTATTACTATTGGTGTATAGAAAGGCCACTGATTTTTGTGTGTTAATTTTGTAGCCTGCCACCTTGCTATATGAGTCTATTGTTTCTAGAAGCTTTTTGATAGAGTCTTTAGGGTTTTCTAAGTAGAGTATCATGTCATCTGCAAACAGTGAGAGCTTGACTTCTTCCTTTCCTATCTGGATTCCCTTGATATCCTTTTCTTGCCTAATTGCTATAGCAAGTACTTCCAGTGCTATGTTGAATAGGAGTGGTGAGAGAGGACAGCCTTGTCTTGTGCCAGAATTTAGAGGGAAGGCTTCTAGTTTTTCTCCACTGAGGATAATATTTGCCACTGGCTTGTGGTAGATGGCCTTCACTATATTGAGAAAGGTTCCCTCCATTCCCATCTTGCTGATAGTTTTGATCAAGAATGGGTGTTGGACCTTATCAAATGCTTTCTCTGCATCTATTGATATGATCATGTGGTTTTTATTTTTCTTGTTATTGATGTTGTGTATTATGTTGATAGATTTATGGATGTTAAACCAGCCTTGCATTCCTGGGATGAAACCTACTTGATCGTAGTGGATGGTCTTTTTAACGAGGCATTGAATCCTATTTGCCAGGATTTTGTTGAGGATCTTTGCATCTGCATTCATCAGTGATATTGGTCTGTAATTTTCTTTTTTGGTAGCGTCTCTGTCTGATTTAGGTATCAAGGTGATGTTGGCTTCATAAAAGCTATTTGGAAGTGTTTCTGTTTGTTCAATTTCATGAAAGAGTCTTGCCAAGATTGGCAGTAATTCCTCTTGGAAAGTTTGATAGAATTCATTAGTGAATCCAACTGGACCTGGGCTTTTGTTTTTCGGCAGACATTTGATTACTGTTTTAATTTCATCAATGGTGATGGGGGTGTTTAGATATGCTACATCTTCTTCCTTCAACCGTGGAAGATTATAAGAGTCCAAAAATTTATCCATTTCTTCCAGGTTCTCATTTTTAGTGGCGTAGAGTTTTTCAAAGTAGTTTCTGATTACCCTTTGAATCTCTGTCATATCAGTAGTGATCTCTCCTTTTTTATTCCTGATACGAGTTATCAAGTTTCTCTCTCTCTCTCTCTTTCTTTATTAGGTTGGCCAGTGGTCTATCAATCTTGTTTATTTTTTCAAAGAACCAACTTCTGCTTTCGTTGATCTTTCGGATTGTTTTTTGAGTTTCCACTTCATTGATTTCTGCTCTCAGCTTTGTTATTTCCTTCTGTCTTCCTATTCTTGGGTCCTTTTGTTGAGCATTTTCTAGTTCTATTAGCTGTGTCATTAAGCTACTCAGGTAAGCTCCTTCTTCCTTCCTGATGTGTGCTTGCAAAGCCATAAATTTTCCTCTCAGTACTGCTTTTGCTGTGTCCCATAAGTTCTGATAGTTTGTGTCTTTATTGTCATTTGTTTCCAGGAACCTTTTGATTTCCTCCTTGATTTCATCTCGGACCCACTGGTTATTGAGCATGAGGCTGTTTAACTTCCAGGTGTTAAAGTGTTTCTTCTGAGTCCCTTTGGAGTTCACAAATAATTTCAGAGCCTTGTGGTCAGCGAAGGTAGTCTGCAAAATTTCTATCCTCTTGATCTTATGGAGGTATGTTTTATGTGCCAGCATGTAGTCTATCCTGGAGAATGTCCCATGTACATTGGAGAAGAATGTGTATCCAGGTTTCTGGGGATGGAGTGTCCTATATATATCCACTAGGCCTCTTTCTTCCATTTCTCTCCTCAGGTCTAGTATATTCTTGTTGGGTTTCAGTCTGGTTGACCTATCCAGTATTGACAAAGCAGTGTTAATGTCCCCCACAATTATTGTGTTGTTGTTGATATTATTTTTCAGATTTGTCAACAGTTGTATTAAATATTTTGCTGGCCCCTCATTCAGTGCATATATGTTTAGGAGAGTGAATTCTTCCTGCTCTACGTACCCCTTGATTAATATAAAATGTCCATCTTTGTCCCTTACAACCTTCCTGAGTATAAAGCTTGCATTACCTGATATTAGTATGGCCACTCCAGCTTTTTTATGGGTGTTGTTTGCTTGGATAATTTTTCTCCAGCCTTTTATTTTGAGTCTATGTTTGTTCTGACTATTCAGGTGCGTTTCTTGTAGGCAGCAGAAGGTTGGATTGAGTTTTTTGATCCATTTAGCCACTCTGTGTCTCTTAACTGGTGCATTTAGTCCATTGACGTTGAGAGAAAGAATTGTCTTGGGATTTAATGCCATCTTTATTTCAAAATTTGGTGTGTCTTTTGGGTAGTCTTGTCTTAGATTAGGTCTTTCAGTTTTTCTCTTAAGACTGGTTTTGTGTCTGTGAAGTTTCTGAGCTGTTTTTTGTCTGTGAAGCCATGTATTCTTCCGTCAAACCGGAAAGTGAGTTTTGCTGGGTATAGTATTCTGGGTGAAGCATTCATTTCATTCAGTCTTGTCACAATATCCCACCACTGCTTTCTGGCATTGAGCGTTTATGGTGACAGGTCTGCTGTATATCTCAGGGAAGCTTGATTGAATGTGATTTCCCCTTTTGATCTTGCTGTTTTCAGAATTCTGTCTCTATCTGTAGGATTTGTCATTGTGACTAGGATGTGTCTTGGGGTGGTTTTTCTGGGGTCTCTTTTGGTTGGTACTCTTCGGGCATGCAGGATTTGATCACATATATTCTTTAGCTCTGGAAGTTTCTCTTTAATGATGTTCTTGACCATTGATTCTTCCTGGAAATTTTCTTCCTGGGTCTCTGGGACTCCAATGATTCTTAAGTTGTTTCTGTTGATCTTATCATAGACTTCTATTTTCATCTGTTCCCATTCTTTGACTAATTTTTCCGTTGTCTGCTCATTTGCTTTAAGTTTTTTGTCCAATCTCTCCTGCTGTATGTAATTGTTATGTATCTCATCTTCCACAGCACCAAGTCTATTCTCAGCTTCTGATACCCTGTCCCAGAGCTTATCTATTTTGTCATTTATTTCGTTTACTGATTTTTTCAGGCCTGTTAGTTGACATGTTATTTCAGTTTGGAGTTTTGTGATTTCTGTCTTCATATTTTCTTGGTTCTTATTAGTGTTCTGTTCAACTCGATCCATGGTTTCTTGGAGTCCATTGAGCATCTTCCATATTGCTAGTCTAAAGTCCTTATCTGAGAGGTTGATTAGTTGGTTGGTCATTATCTGGTCCTCAGAATTGTCATCTTCATTCTCTATGTCTGATGCTGGCCTGCGTTGTTTCCCAATTGTCACACTTGTATTGTGGGTTTTTCTACGTGTTGTGGTGGTATTCATTGTCTATATGATGCAGGCAGCACACTCCTCTGGCTCCTCCCTTTCTGGATGGGCTGACTTGCCTCTAAGGGAGGGGAGTCCTCCGTGGATGAAGGCTCACACTGGGTCAAATCTTAGGCCCGAGCATGCAACAGAGAAGACAGTCCGGAGAGAAATGTTTGCTTCTGTGATGTAGCGCCATTCTTAGTGTGATTTTTCCTTCTTGTTGCAATGGAGTTCTTTCCTTAGAAAGAGTGCACGGCTGCATAGCGAAGCGGAGCGTGCTCCGCTGGAGCCTCTTTTTGCCCCACTTGCAAGAGTTTCATGCAAGAGGACAGTAGACAGACATAGACAGGTCACACTCACAGTTTTTCACAGTTGGGCCCCACTGGGCCAGTGTACTTTCGCGGATTTTCCCCGCCTGGTGTCACACACAGGGAGCCGGCTTTTGCAAAGCTTAGCCGGTTTTCATGCTCTGTAGTCCCTCCCTGAAAATGGCGTCTGGGCGAGCGAGGTTTCTGGAGCCTCTTTTTGCCCCACTCGCAAGAGTTTCATGCAAGAGGACAGTAGACAGACATAGACAGGTCACACTCACAGTTTTTCACAGTTGGGCCCCACTGAGCCGGCGTACTTTCGCAGATTTTCCCCGCCTGATGTCACACACAGGGAGCTGGCTTTTGCAAAGCTTAGCCGGTTTTCATGCTCTGTAGTCCCTCCCTGAAAAATCATTTTTCTCAATTTTCATTGCTAATTCTAATCCTTTCTCTATATGCTACTCATAATATATTCCATATCATTCCTACTGTATCAAATGGTATTAACTCATGTTCTTTTAGAGAATCCATATGTAATTAATGAAGTGTTTACTTAAAATGTACAAAAATAGAATATTTTAACCGTCTCTTCAATTTTTAACCATCTTGTAGTTTCCAATGTATAAGACTTCACCTGTTAATTTTAAGGAATTTGATGAAATTGTACTTTTTTAACTTTTCTTTTTTTCATTTATTTATCTTTCCTTCTTTTATTCTCTTTCTCTATTTTAATTATTTTCGCTTTCTCATTTTCTTTATCTCTTTATATCTTATTCTGTTAACATATTCTGTCTCACTTTTTTTTCTTTCCTTCCTTCCTTCCTTCCTTCCTCCCTTTGTTTCTTTTCTTTTTCCCTTTTTTTGGGGGGGGATGGAGCATACCCCTTTGATGCTCGGGGATTACTCCTGGCTATATGCTCAGAAATTACTCCTGGCTTGGGGGAACCATATAGGATGTAGGAGGATCAAACCACGATCCATCCTTGGGTATCATGGGCAAGGCAGACAGACATCTTACCTCTAGTGCCACCATTCTGGCCCCTATTTGTTTCTTTTTCTCTTTTGTTTACTTTTGCTAGTTTAGGTAAAATATTGAAGGCACCATTGATAAATATAATTATTATAGTCACTACCATAAAGAAATTTATTTCCAGACATTGTCTTTATTCCTTTCCATTTAATTCCCTTGCTATCTCTATTCAATCACCTTTCCTAACCCATGCCATTATTTAGTAATATCAATGTTGTAGCCTAAAGTCAAGTGCTTTGAATTTTGGATACTACCTATTCCTTATACTTCTTCTTAAGCACCAAATGGATAAAATCATCTGGATTTAGTTCACCTACTAAATTGTTTTGCTCAGCATGATGCCTTTCAGTCCCACATGAAAACATAAAAATATCAATAACATTCTGTTGAAGAAATAATAGCTGAAAACTTTTCTTTCTCTGAGAATGAAAACATATATCCAGATCTAGTATATATAAAGAGTTTCAAACCAGATGAACACAAACAAGAGTGTATTTGTATGCACATAATTAAAATGTTAAAATTCAAATATAGAAATATAATAAAATAAACAATAGAATATAAACTCATAGTAAAGGAGTATAGTAGAAAATCATATAACTCATATGATTATCAACTAAAACTCTCTGTCAGGAAGGGATTGCATAATATAATAAAAATATTGAATGGAAATTTCTAACCAAGGGTATGTTATCTAGTCAGTCCATCACTCATTCAAACAAATGCTAAAATATTTTAAATGATCAGGACTTCAAAATTTATGGTTATGCAGGGCCAATGTGGTGACTCAAGGGGTAAAGGCATCTGCCTTGCCCGTGCTAGCCTAAGAAGGACTAAAGTTGGATTCCCCAATGTCCCATATAGTTCCCCAAGCCAGGAGTGATTTCTGAGTGCATAGCTAGGAGTAACTCTTGAGCATCACAGGGTGTGACCCAAAATCCAAAAAAAAAAAATTATGGTTACTTAATAGAAAAGGTTCATAATAAAAGTATGCACTTAGAAATAATAAAATGCTTGAGAACATAAAATATAAAAAATAAATAATAAATACTAATAATAAATAATTATGAATAATATTTATCATTGGTAAATGATACATATTTATAAATAATACCTAATATTAAATGATAAACAAATATAATACTAATAAACAAAAATAAATTATAAGATTAATTAATGTCTTTCTTTTAAAAGAATTTGATGCTAGTTTGTTAAATTTAATAATAAAAACAAGCTTAGAACTTTACATTTAAATTTATGAAAATCACCAAACATGTTATGAGAAAACAATCAAGGCCCAGAAAAATAAAACAATGGTAAAGGAGTTTGCACTACAAAGTTTACAAATATGAGAAAATAATATTCCCAGTTAACAAATGTATTAAGATCCAGGAATGAGCGTTTTATAATAATTAATGAATCAACGTATAAAGACTACAGGCTGCTCATTACATATATACATTGAATTAGAGGATATTAAATAATATATGTCTATAATATAAGGTCTCAGAAAGATGTCTGCAAAAGAATAATAATAAAACAATCAGAGTAGTAGATGTTGTAAATGTTAGTAACCCAAACTTACCACTGGACAGGTCAGTCAGCTAGAAAATAAAGAAAATGGTTTTAGATGAGATTTTGGAAGATTTTTTTTAGAAAAGATATTTACAAACTTGTTAATCTAATAAAGTTTTTATATGATTCTTTAGTGCATATTGAACATTTTACAAAAGAAAGCACATATTAGGGAAGAAAATTAGTCATTAAGTAATTTTCATAATACAATGCTACAAAAGCTGAACATGGAAATGATTGGAAATTTGTAAAAACTGAAATATTTTATGGCTAAACTATACACAAACAAGATCTACAGATTATGCAGCATACTATTGTATAGGTACTGGGTCAATTAAAAATTAGTAAATAAAATATTTCTGATGCTAACCAAAGGTTGTTTGAATCCATCTGAATGTAGAGAACAAAGTAAATATAATACTGCAATACTAATAGCATTAAATAGTTGCATAAGGAAAATTATAATATCAAACAAAATCATCTATGTAATAAAATTTGAAAAATAACAGAAAATGTAAATCAACAATATGAAGAATGTAATTAAAAACTTTAATTGAGAGGCTGGAGTGAGGGCATACCAGTAGGACATTTTCCTTGCATACAGCTAACCCAGGATGGACTGCGGATTGATGCTTATGCTTCCCATATGGTCCTGTAAACCATGAGCAATTACCCTTGAGCATCACAGGGTGTGGTCCAAATCCAAAAAAATAAAAAATAATAATTAAAAATAAAGTCAACTTTGTAGAGTATATATTGTGCATGCTGAAAGTTTGTCATTCAGGATTATAATTAATAAATACTATTTAATTTTATTAAGATTATGTACATCGAAGGGAAAAAGAATTCTCTGGAATAACTTGAAATATTTGAAATACTTAAAAAGTGTTCACACTTTTCACTTCTGTACTAACATATTAACTCATGCCCATCATTATTTCAGAAAAAGTTGTTTGTTTTCTTTCATTTAAACATCTTGATTACAGGGCCCAGAGAGATAGCACAGCGGTGTTTGCCTTGCAAGCAGCCGATCCAGGACCAAAGGTGATTGGTTCGAATCCCAGTGTCCCATATGGTTCCCCATGCCTGCCAGGAGCTATTTCTGAGCAGACAGCCAGGAGTAACCCCTGAGCAACGCCAGGTGTGGCCCAAAAAACAAAAACAAAAAAATCTTCATTGTAAATATGATTGGTGATTAGGTTTCAGTCATGTAAAGAACACCTCTTCACCAGTGCAACATTCCCACCACCAATGTCCCAAATCTCCCTCCATCACACCATATCCCCACCTGTAGTCTAGACAGGCTTTCCAGTTCCCTCATTCATTCACATAATTATGGTAGTTCTCAGTGTAGTTATTTCTATAACTGCACTCACCACTCTTTGTGGTGCGCTTCATGAAGTGAGCTGGAAGTTCCAGCCCTCCACTCATTGTCTCTAAGAATTGTTGCAAAAATGACTTTTATTATTCTTAAAACCCATAGATGAGTGAGACTATTTTGCATCTCTCTCTCTCCCTCTGCCTTATTTTAATCAGCATGATAGACTCCATGTACATCCATGTATAGGAAAATTTTATGACTTCATCTCTCCTGACGGCTGCATTATATTTCATTGTGTATATGTACCAAAATTTCTTTAGCCATTTGTATGTTGAAGGGCATCTTGGTTGTTTCCAGAGCCTGGCTATAGTGCTGCAATAAATTTAGGTGTGAGGAAGGGTTTTTTTTATGGTGTTCTTGTGTTCTTAGGGTATATCCCTAGGAGTGGAATAGGTGGGTCAAATGGGTGCTCAATTTCCAGTTTTTGGAGGAATCTCCAGATTGCTTTCTATAGAGGTGGACTAGACAGCATTCCCACCAGTAGTAGATAAGAGTTCCTTTCTCTCCACATCCCCACCATGAGAACTGATTGTTCTCATTCTTTGTGATGTATGCCAGTCTCTGTGGTGTGAGATGGTATCTCATTGCTGTTTTGATTTGCATCTCCCTGATGATTAGTGACAAGGAGCATTTTTTCATCTGCCTTTAGGCCATTTGTATTTCTTTTTTATCAAAAATCTGTTCATTTCTTATCCCCATTTTTTGATGGAATTAGATGTTTTTTCTTGTAAAGTTGTCAGTGCCCTGTATATTTTGGATATTAGCACCTTATCTGATGGGTATTGGGTGAATAATTTCTCCCACACGGTGGGTGGCTCTTGGGCACTATTTCTTTTGAGGTGCAGAAGCTTCTCAGCTTAATGTATTCCCATCTGTTTATCTCTGCTTCCATTTGTTTGGAGAGTGCAGCTTCCTCCCTGAAGTTGCCTTTAGTCTCAATGTCATGCAGTGTTTTACCTGTGTGTTGTTCTATATACCTTATGGTATCAGGTCTGATATCTTGGTCTTTAATCCATTTGGATTTTACCTTCGTACATGATGTTAACTGGGGGTCTATGTTCGCTTTTTTGCAAGTGGCTAACCAGTTCTGCCAGCATCACTTGTTGAAGAGGTTTTCCCTGCTCCACTTAGGATTTCTTGCTCCTTGTCAAAGATTAGGTGATTGTATGTCTGGGCAGCCCAGATGGATTTACTAATGAATTCTTTCAAACCTTTCAAGAGGAGCTACTACCAATCTCAGCCAGGCTCTTCCATGAAATTGAAAAAAACAGGAACACTCCCAAACAGCTTTTATGAAGCCAACATTACCTTGATACCAAAACTAGACAGAGATGCTGCCAAAAAAGAAAATTAAAGACCAATTTCCCTGATGAATGCTGATGCAAAGATCTTCAACAAAATCCTGGCAAATAGGAACCAATCCATCATCAAGAAGAACATACACTATGACCAAGTAGGTTTCATCCCAGGAATACAAGGATGGTTTAACATCTGTAAATCTATCAACATCATACACAACATCAACAACAAGAAAAATAAAAATCACATGATCATATCAATAGATGCAGAGAAAGCATTTGATAAGGCCCAACTCCCATTCTTGATAAAAACTCTTAGCAAGATGGGAATGAAAGGAACCTTTCTTAATCTAGTTAAAGTCATCTACCACAAGTCATTGGCAAATATTATCCTCAATGGAGAAAAACTAAAAGCCTTTCCTCTAGATTCTGGTACAAGACAAGGCTGTTAGCCCTCACCAATCCTCTTTAACATAATACTGTAAGTGCTTGCTATAGTGATTAGGCAAGAAAAAGATTTTAAGGGAATCCAGATAGGAAAGGAAGTCAAGCTGTCACTGTTTGCAGATAACATGATACTCTACACAGAAAACCCTAAAGACTACCAAAAAGCGTCTAGAAACAATAGACTCATATAGCAAGGTGGCAGGCTACAAAAATTAACACCAGAAATAAATGGCCTTTTTATACACCAATAATGATAGGGAAGAGATGGCCTTCAAGAAGGCAATCCCATTCACATTATGCCACACAAACTCAAATATCTTGGAGTCAACTTGACCAAAGATGTGAAGGACCTACACAAAGAAAACTATAAAGCCCTACTCCAAGAAATAAGAGAGGACACACGGAAATGCAAACACAATCCCTGCTCATGAATTGGCAAGATTAACATCATGAAAATGGCAATACTCCCCAAACCATTGTACAGATTTAATGTGATCCCTCTAAAGATACCCATGACATTCTTCAAAGAAGTGGATCAAACACTTATGAAGTTCATCTGGAACAATAAACACCCTCGAATAGCTAAAGCACTCCTAGGAAAAAGGATAATGGGAGGCATTACTTTCCCCAACTTTAAACTGTACTACAAAGTAACATTTATCAAAACAGCATGGTATTGGAATAAAGACAGACCCGCAGATAAGTGAAATAGGCTTGAGTTCTCAGACAATATTCCCCAGACAGAAAAAGTTTAAGTTAAATTTTAATGAATATCAAACTGAAGCTGTTCCCATAATGCAATGGTCTTCAAACTACGGCCCTCAGGCCACATATTATATTTATTCCCATTTTGTTTCTTCACTTCTAAATAAGATATATGCAGTGTGCAAAGAAATTTGTTCGTAATTTTTGTTTTTACTATAATCTGGCCCTCCAACAGTCTGAAGGACAGTGAACTGACCCCCTGTTTAAAAAATTTGAGGACCCCTGCCATAATGGGATGTAACTGGTCAATATTTATTTCATGATCAAAATAACTGAAAAGTAGTGAGAAGGTTGCACTGGTGAAGGGGGCATGTATTCTTTTTTTTATAACTGAAACCCAACTGCAATTATGTTTGTAATTATAGTGTTTAAGTAAGATATTATTGAAAATTAAAATTAAAATAATAAATATAACATTAAATTTATTGACTACATGTGTTTTTTCTAAGGTATTTTGAATTTGGTCCAATATATATTCAATAGTGATTGAAACAGAAACATCAGTAGTGATGTTTTTTACTTTTCATCTCTTGGATTCCTCCTGATCTTGTTCTTTCCCTGTGGTCTCCCTAGCTAAGAGTTGGCTCTCCTTGGCTTGCTATGTGCCCCATTTCCTTTTCATGCAATTTTTACCCATCATCCCTTGGAATCTTTGAAACCCACTAAGGGCCATATGGTCACTGATCTAAATTAATTATTAATATCTAAATTAATTAATTGATCTAAATTAATATATAACTTCTGCTTTACATTAGTAGAATCAAACTAAATTTTTATTAATTTCTTATTTTTATTATGATAACAAATATGAAAAGAAAGAGGACAAGGTAAAGTTACAGTGGAAGGACAATCACCCATAAACAGAATTCTGAGTAGTTCCATTGCTGATACCTTTTCTTTAAACTTTCAGCCAAAGAACATTAAGAAAAATAAAACAAAACCCATGTACAATTACTTTGTCCCACAAGTCCCCAGATTGTAGTACATAATATTTCTTAGCAGCACACAAAGCAATCTAAAGCCATAAAGCTTATGTAACTCCTTAAACATTGAAGACAAAGTTCTTTTTTACATTTCCTTGCACATGCATATTAGTTTATGTTAACCTCAAAAGTTTAAGTGGGTTGTTTTTCTTAAGGATTAGAATCACAAGAGCACAGTAAACGCTGGTAGAGTGGCAATTATTGTTTGCATAGACCCACCAAAATATGAGGGACATGGAAAGGAAAGGCCTTGGCCTAAATACAAGGAGACCCTACCCCTGAAGTTTCCTTGCATAAGATCAACTCTAGGCTCCAGGCAAACTAGTTTGTCCAATCCAGGTCATTGTCTGTAGTGCCAATATACTTTTATTTTTCACACAGTTTCTGTTGTTGGTATCATGTTTCTGTACTAAATATCCTGGAATCTCTATATCCTACATTGCAATCAGGATAGTGCAGAGCGTCCTCTCGTTTCACCTCACAATTAAAGGGCAATGCAGAGAACCCTGTCCTGTAAGCAGGTTGTTGTTGTTGTTAAGTCTTCTGAGTGTTAAGGGAAGTCTCTTTTGAGCAGGTCAATGTCAGAGCAGTGGTAGTGTCTTCCCTGGTAGAGGATTGCTTCCAGGTGTTGTTATAAAATACCTTGGTTGTTTTGCAGATAGCTTCCCTGGTTCAGGGGTGAATGGAGGATGCCCATTCTTCTGAGGCCTGTGCCTGGTCATTATATCAATGTTCAGGGTGTAAGGTCCCATTGCACTACAAGATTTCTGTGTTCCAGTTTCTTATTAGATAAGAACTTATTTGTATATATAGTATTTTCCCATTTTAATGTGCCTATGCAAACAAGGAACCATGCCACGTGGTGTTAACAGCACAACAATCCCCATGACATGGTTCAATCTTAAGCCTTAAACTGAGGGACTCTTTCACCAAAATTCCTTATTGAACAGCTCACAAAGAGGAGAAAAGATAAGTGGGTAGAATCGTCACTGTAAAAGAATACTTAGTAAAAGTTATAGCTGTCAAAGAAAATACACATAAAATATTCAAAAGACATATGTGTCCATTTTATGTCTTTTGAAATAGTTGGGGGTTGTTAAATCCAATGCATGACTTTGGTCTGTGATTAGGACTGTGCAGTAATGAAGTTAAAAAGAGTAAATGTGGGGTACTTATGGTTGTGGGTAAGAGAATTAAGGAGTAATGAGCTTTGTAGGGGTGTG